>NW_015547662.1:180034-181682 GCF_001515605.1 Sinocyclocheilus anshuiensis | reverse complement strand
CCTTATATCAGAAGTTTAAACTCATATGGTTTAAAACGCATGATTTCAGAGCGATAAACATGATAATCAGAACCAAAACAGATGTTTTTAGCAGGTGTGCAGCTCTATTCTGGAAAAGGGGGCGGGGAGCTGCAGCTCATTTGCATTTAAAGAGACAGGCCCTAAAAACAGCATGTTTCTGCTTCCACTCAAAATAGGCATTTTCAAAATGATATAATAAATTATCTAATTTTGAGCTGAAACTTCACAAGACACATTCTGGGGACACCAGAGACTTATATATTGTAAAAAGGGGCATAATATGTCTCCTTTAACGTGATTGGATAGAGAGAGAAAGTAAGGTTTTGTGACTCATCAAATCCAACTGCACATAGAAAAATTTAACTGCAAACTGCTGTTAATCATGGCTGCTGGAAGTGCATTCTTCAAGCATCAACTCAGTCGAGTTATCAGCATCTCCCTCTAATATGTTTTCAATTTTGGATTTCTGCGTACTAAATGATCTGTGTATATGCTTGCCTACCTACAGGGCCTGAAATTTGGTGTGAGGTTGCGGGTATTGTGCAGGGCCGTTTCTAGGCATAGGCGAGCTAGGCGGTCGCTTAGGGCGCCACCATATATATGATGGGGGGGGGGGGGGGGGCAATAGGGATTTCGCCTAGGGCGTCAAATTGGCTAGAAACGGCCCTGGTATTGTGTACAATGTTAATAACTCCAGCAAGTGTCATGTTCATAATGCGGTAAATTCCACTCCCATTGACTTCAGTAGAGAGACGCGCAATCTGCAATACCGCGTCTCTCCCTTTGCGTCCTGCAGCAGTCACTTGGAGAAGTTGGCAGCTTGTTGACTCCTGATGAGTTAATACGATACGAGCATGCGATGGGCGTAGTGAAAAAGTGTGTTGGGAACACTCTAAAACACTTGGAAATAGTGTACTGAAATTGGAGGACCAGATTCAGTATGCACCTTATTGATAACCCGTGGCGTTAATATACTGCATCTGTGTCAGTTTCAATTGTATAAAATCCGCCTTCATTTAGCAAGTGCACTTGCGCAAAATTTTTTTCAAGTTCAACACTTTTTGTTCCATTCAGTTGTAGATGCTGCTGATAGAGCAGCTTATTCACTGAGACCGCCACACCCCAGGATAGAGACATGCGTTTGTGTGTTTTCTTTTGGAAAGGTTTCCCCAGAAATACATCCCTATTTGATTCAATTTTTTTCCCCCTTACAAATTGTATCATCAGCATAACAATTTGAGTGAATGCGTAAAATGTAGTGGATGATGCCCTCCTTCTAGAACAATGTGCATTTATGTTTAACATAAATTATCATGTTTATGATTCTCATTTCTTTATTAAAAAACACTAAAACTGCCACCGTTTAGGATAGAAATGGGCTCTTTTTAACCCATCTCATGGTGTGTGATGCTGAACCCTCGTGTGAGTTTCTAATGGTTTTTGCATTCTTTGCACTGTTCTAAACATTAATATTTTATGTGCAACAATAGCATGATCTGGTTCAGTGGCCTTACACCTGATTTTAAATCTATTTTTTTCAAACTTTACGGTTTAAATGGTGATGAGTGTACTGAGAATAACTCTTTCATCACATTTTTTAATAGTTTTTCCATGTTGTTTTGATGTA
>NW_015547662.1:176693-179250 GCF_001515605.1 Sinocyclocheilus anshuiensis | reverse complement strand
TTCCATAACAATGTGCATTTATGTTTAAATTGTAACATAAATTATCATGTTTAGTGATTCTCATTTCTTTATCACAAAATGCAAAAACTGGCACCATTTTGGAGATAAACTGGCTCTTTTTAATCTTTTTTTCAACTCATCTCATGGTGTGTGATACTAAACTCTCGTATGAGTTTCTAATGATTTTTGTATTCTTTGCACTGTTCTAAACATTAATATTTTATGTGCAACAATAGCATGATCTGGTTCAGTGGCCTTACACCTGATTTTAAATCTATTTTTTTCAAACTTTACGGTTTAAATGGTGATGAGTGTACTGAGAATAACTCTTTCATCACATTTTTTAATAGTTTTTCCATGTTGTTTTGATGTAATTTAAAGAGTTGGCAGTCAAAATTAAAACTGCTGGATTATATATATTCTTCATTCTTTCTGACAAACAATATATAATATGATAATGTGAATTACAGAATGTACAATGTTTTCTAAATGTTTAAATTGCAGTGTACAGCGTTTATTATATATATTATACACACACACACACACATATATATATATATATATATATATATATATATATATACTGTATAATATTAAGTAATACACACACACCATGGTTCATCAAGTACCGTAGAATTGTTATCTGATACCCTCACTGCACCATGATACTTCTTTGTAAAGTATAGACTACACACAGAGCACCACATAAAGAGACTCGGTTGTGTTAATTTTGTAATCAAACAAATGTTACCTGAGTATTAAATATGACAATATTCACTTTTTATCTAAAATACTTCACTTATGACCTTGTATATTACATCAAGTGCACCTCAAGTCCTCAAAACAATCAACAATTTGAGTTAAAACCAAGTGGCATAAATGAACAGCAGAAAACTAAACATTAACATTACTTAACCAATCAATAAAAACTACATTTATCATTAGAATTATAAGAGTTAACTGAATTTGTTTATCTTACCAGCAACCTCCATTATTTCAGGTCTGGTTTGTGTGTGTGTGTGTTGTGAGGTTGTGTGAGCGATGTTCAGCAGAAATGCACCACTGGCTGCGTGTGTTAACTGCTTCTGACAGAATGAGATTACAGACTTGAGACATCAGGAGACCTTATGGACTCACACACACACACACACACACACACACACACCCCGAGTACACAGACGTGTGTCCCTGGGTGCGTAATGCAACCATGTCATCACATGTGGTTTTCGCACTTCACAGTCATACACAATTTGTTCCAAAGAAAAACACTGACGTTAACAAAACACGATCTTGGCCAACAAACCACACCATTTTTCTTGCAAAAGTGTGATAAATAAGAGATGGTGTAATCTGTTTAATGGTGAATGTCTCTAACATTGTGACTTGGCAACCAGGAAGCTGGGCAAGGTTACAACATAAGCGGTTTATACATTCACAATAACCTGTAGCAAGTTCTGTCACAAATTTGATGTTACTAAATCAGCACGTGATCATGATATGCATCATAACACAACATCGATAATCTTAAAATCTCTAACAAAAAAGTACAATGGTTAAATCTACTGTACACTAACTTTCAAAAGTTTGAGTTCAGTAAGATATATAAAAAAAAAATAGAAATTAATACTTTTATTCAGCAAGGACACACTAAAATGATTGAAAAGTAACAGTAAAGACATTTATAAAGTTACAAAAGATTAATATTAGGAATATAAAATCGATTAATCGCGATTAATCACAACCAAAATAAAAGTTTGTTTACATAATATATAAGGCAGTATATTTTTAATATTTGTTTAATGGCATCTTTTTTATGACTGAAGGCAAGTATCACAGATACCAATATTACTGATGTCTGTATGTCTCTATTTTTTCCCCCTAATATTTAACCGGTGTTCTCAATAAAGAACTCTGCTGAAGATACCCAAGAGTCTCCTGGTCTCTGCTTCGACGAGGAAAAAGTTTCCTACAGTACTGTATATATTTTTGTGTGTATGACATACATGTATATATTTAAGAAATATTTCTTAAATATATACATGTATGTATTAATCGCAATTAATCCCACCCAACATTAAAGTTTTTAAATATACTTTTATATTAAAATAATTTCACATTCAATCTTCAAATTAAAGTAAAAACAACATAAAGGCAGTATATTTTTAATATTTGTTTAATGGCATCTTTTTTATGACTGAAGGCAAGTATCACAGATACCAATATTACTGATGTCTGTATGTCTCTATTTTTTCCCCCTAATATTTAACCGTTGACTATAGCCATTCAACATTATAGTATAATTGAGAGCTATCAATTTTAACATTTATTAGACTTTAAAAAATAACAACTTCTAATTTATGTGAACTTACAATAATCTTAACACATAAACCCATTATAATTAATGTCATATTTAGCTGCCTGTGCCCTTCAGCAAGTAGGAATTATACAGAAATTGAATAAAGTTATCAAACACTAAATGACAACAAGTGCTACTCCACACTGCCCAAAACTCGCATTTGAATCATCAGTGGCAAATCCTTTAAATGAAAACGTACTT
>NW_015547662.1:174864-176274 GCF_001515605.1 Sinocyclocheilus anshuiensis | reverse complement strand
ACCACTGATTTGTAGTCGTGTCCTCTTTTTGAAGACCAAACAAAGTAGTTTCGCTTTCACAACGAAAAACACAGCGGCCTAGCGGAAGCCCCGACTTAGCGTGAGCTGAGGCCGGACTAGAGTGAGCAGAGGCGGCGGGGTTGAGAACGGCACGAGCCGTTTTAGGTAGGTGTGGCTGACTCTTAACTTTTATAAAGATGTAGGGATTTCTTAATACCACAAACCACAGGACTGTGATATTCCACAGAAACAACTCATCATGAGATGACGTAGCTTAGTTTTAATGTAATCTAGAATAGCTAATAAATTCTTGTTTTCATTTATAAAGAAGTATTGTCTGGTGTCGTGACATTTTAAAGTTGAACCTTGCCAAGATCTTATTACCTAGCTCGTAGCGTATAACTTATCAAATAACGTATTAACCTGTGGCCAGGGAAAATACATAGTCAAATTGTTAATATACACTGACATTAACGTCTCGCAGGACGAGTAGCTGATAAGGTGTAAAATAACAAATTTGAAATCAGTTTTAATCAGGTGGACCTTGAATTTTCAGATTCGAGTCCTCTCAAAACCTGAGCTAGAAATAAAATTAGTGATTAATTCCCTTATAAGAATTAATGAGTTAAATTCCTTACAAAGAATATCTCTTTGGATTTGAGACTTTAGTCTTTGCAACTTTACAGATCTTCTTTATGCACTAAGAGCTTGTAACACTCCAAAGAGAAAGGAAAAATTGAAATCGCATCATATGACCCCTTTAAAGCTACAAAAGTGATTGATTTCCTCTTTTTTTCCTTTGTTCTTTTATTAACAGACATCACAGCAGCTGGGTCATTAGGTTTTTTGGCTGCTTTAAGAAAAGTATCCCGTTTGATGTGGTCGTAAAGACGTTCTGTGTCTAAATAAATGCAATCCTTGTCAAGAAAAAAAAGAGACAGAAGCAGCAGTATTGAGTGGGGTAGCCAACCCTAGCTCCGCCCCTGCTTTAATTGCATTAAATAAAATTAATATTTCTACATTTTCTGTTCATCAAAGAGTCCTAAAAAACTGCATCAAAACTTCCACAAAAATATTAAGCAGCACAACTGTTTTCAACATTGATAATAATAATCAGCTTATTTCTGAAGAATTTAGTGAAACTGAAGACTGGACTAAGAAATGACTGCTGACAATTCAGCTTTGCCACCACAAGAATAAATTAACATATATTAAAAGTGAAAACAGCTCTTTTAAATTGTAATACTATTTCATAATATTACTATTTTACTGTATTTTTGATCAAATAAATGCAGCCTTGGTGAGTGCCGCTTCTTTCAAAAACATTTAAAAAATCTTACTGACTCTAAACATCTGAATGGTATTGTATGTATTCTGACTCCCATGGAAAACTAGAAAAAAAATTATAAA
>NW_015547662.1:161836-174854 GCF_001515605.1 Sinocyclocheilus anshuiensis | reverse complement strand
TATATTTTTTTTAGTAATTACAAATAATAACTTCATTACGGAAATTTCTCTGGTCGAAAGGTGCAGTACCATTCACCATGGAAATACCATGGTATATGAATATGGTACTATGCATTCAGTATATCACAGTATCATAACACTGCAATTTGACACATCACTCTACCACTGGCACAGTACATTTTGGAAAGGAATGTAAGGGAATATCATATCTATCAGGACAATATTGTGCGAATATACCTCAGTGTCACTCAACATGAAGTTTGAGGTCATGGTTAAAAGTCACAGATCTAAAATAGCTTCATCCACACAAACAGAATGAGGGGAAGTACAGCAACACTATTATTATAGATGCAGGATTAGATCAACTTGATTCTACTAAAGGGTTAACATGGCACTGTAAGAAAAAGATCCTCCTCATATGGGCATGTTGTAATAAATGAAGACATCAGCTCTTATCTCGTTCTAGCTTCATTCATGAGATTAATCAGATCTCCTGCAGTTTGACTCCTAGTTAACCTGCTTATCTGTGCCATAAAAGATGCTGTTACTTGCAAGTGACAGCTGAAGGGGTCATGGAAAATTATATAAGATAAGATATGAGATTTGTGTTTCAGGGTACATAAAGTGCCCATTTATACTTGGCCAATTAATGCATGTTCACTGATTTCATAACTATCTGACCATGAAAAGGCTATGGAAGCATCTAAATATGCACACTCCCCTACTATATACACTCTAAAAAATGCTGGGTTAAAAAACAACCCAATTGCTGGGTTTGTCCCTATTTTACCCAGCACTGGTAAAAAGCATTTTTTAGAGTGTAGTAAGTGAAAAACATTATGGGAAAATAACAGTATGTCAGAATTCACAGTATTCATAAAACAGTAGGTGAAAAGTACCCGAATGACCTACTAATTCCGGCAAGATTCTGGCAAGTGCACATCTGATTGACACTTTACTATCCCATGAGGCCACAGGAGAGGAGTTGTGAATGGCAGTGTAGCGACAATGACAAATGTAGTGCATCCACATTACATTCATACTACACACATTCATAATATATAGAACATACTTTTTAACAGTCGTAAAGTGTAGATGGAATGTGTCAACTCAATTGGACAGCAATCCAGTGACAGAGTGTTAATACACTCATAAGTTGTTCCGATAGTTAAGGCCCATTCACACCAAGGATGATAACTATAACAATAACAGTAAATAATATAAAGTTTTAATACACATACTAATTCTACGATAATAGGGAAGTTCACACCACTATAACGAAAATGACAAAACGATATCTTTGGAGTCATAGATATGTGTAGATGTCACATTCGACCACTCCAGACATGCCATCTTGGAATGGTCAACGTGTCATCATCACTCACAGTAAAAATCAAGAATCGAGTTTTCCAAGAACATTATGCAGCCTATGGTTGTAAAAAACACCGAGATTTAAATTCCAGAAGAAATGGGATAACCTTTCACAGGTGAGGTTGAAATGTAAATGTATTATGTATTAACTCAAAAGTAAATAAAAAAAAAATAAATAGAAAAGTTCTGTCATGAAACTCTAGATGGCGCCGGCTGATAGGTTCTAACTCAATCTGATATAATCACAACATTATTCACACGACACAGCTGACTGGTTTAGGTTTCATCAGCAGCCAATGAGCTTGCTGCTCAACATTCAAATACTTGGCTAGGGCTTGCTGTAGCAGTTGCAGCGCGCTTCAGAAACCCTCCACCTTCCCCAGCTCCACCTGTATCGATCTGCTAAGGGGTAATTTCATGTATGTTATGCGGGGGTTATTTCTTGCATGCTCACAGCAGTGTGTCTGTGGATGTATTGGCAGTAGCAATTCTCGGTACTTGCTCTGCCACAGCAGCAGTGTAAAAATCAAGAATCGAGTTTTCCAAGAACATTATGCAGCCTATGGTTGTAAAAAACACCGAGATTTAAATTCCAGAAGAAATGGGATAACCTTTCACAGGTGAGGTTGAAATGTAAATGTATTATGTATTAACTCAATAGTAAATAAAAAAAAAATAAATAGAAAAGTTCTGTCATGAAACTCTAGAAGTACTTGCTCTGCCACAGCAGCAGTGTAGCAGATCTGTTCCGCCAAAACCAAACACATTAACACTGCCATGTATATTAACATGCTAAACTTTCCGAGTGTTGTAATGACTAGGGTTGGGCGATGTCTACAAAATTGGCATCGGAGGTAAAATGTGTGGTAAGTACTGCCGCTCCATAGTATAAACACACTACGTGCGATCGCGAATCTCGAAAGTGAAAGTGAAACTAAAAAGCGATCGGGCATTCAAAAGCAGTTTCAATGCCAGGCATAATAGTGGCTGCCTGATGCCCGCAATCTATATACAGTATAATTACCCAATGATATAACTGCGAGAGAAATTATTAAAATATGTATTTTCCTCCCATCGCATTTATTCCCTTTAGGGGCTCCGTATTACACGTCATTTTCTTTCCAAACACGGTATAGGGATGCGGCGGATTGCGGGGTGTGTGTGGGGGGGAATCACGATGTCAGCTCAACATTGTGATGTCTATCAGCCATCGGCGATGGACGATGGCATCGTCTATCGGCCCAACCCTAGTAATGACAGAACTAGGGTAACTTTAATGTCCTCAGTCAACTTGCTCTGGAGTGTTCACAGACCTGCTTTCACTGTTCCAATATGGTGGAAGGACGGCTTACGTATAGCGGCCAATAGAAACAGACACTAATGAGGCACCTAAGTATATTTATCGTTTTTGATGTAGAAAGGCCTTTAGTGTAACAAATAGTCCTGGCCCTCTGGCCCTAACCCAGCGTTCTGTAAAATACATTATTTTATGTTCTGCAGAAGAAAGTAAATCAAACAGGGGTGGGTAGGGTTGCCAACTGTCCCATATTAGCCGGGACGTCCCGTATATTGGGCCTAATTGATGTGTCCCGTACTATTTGTCCCGTTTATTGACTGCTATGCTGATCACGACACTTGAGAATGATCACCACACCTGTCATCATCCAGTTACAGCCCCCTCACATGCATGATCAGTATGCGTTAAGTAAATCACAAACTGTGAACATAACTGTTCGAGGAAGGCTTAAGACAAAGTGGAATCTTCTGATGGCTGGTTGCTCCCGCTTCACAGCGAGTGGGACTCGCGCTAACGCCAATTACCGTCACTGTCGGTGTGTTTTGTTTTCAGCAAATCCGTTTTGGCGAATGCAAATAACGTGATTATTTTTAATGACTCCAACATCCAGCCGCGCAAGAAAACATGTAGGCTAATCTACCCGAGGGAAGACGTGATCAATAAGGGAAGTCGTCTTTCACTATTGTAATGTTAAATAGAGAAAAACATTTGACATTTAAGTAATATCTAGCGTATTCTTCAACTTTGGACCTTATTCTTGAAACACAAAATGACAAATAAAAAAAGTGTCAAGCACCAAAAGCAGCCCATATTATATCTATGAGTCTCCGGAGTAACGTTAGGAGGGAAAGTTGATTAGGTAACGTTAGTTGTAGATATCAGGATACTGCAGGTCAGGAAATCTATATATAATATATATATATTAATTTCTACAAAAAACCTTGATTATCTCGTATTTTCCTTTTGTGAAGTTGGAAAACCTAGGGGTGAGTTTCCCAAAAGCAACTATGGTGGCAAGTTTTGTCGTTACCAATAGAGTTCAATGGAATTTACCACCATAGTTAGTTAACGATGCTTTTGGGAAACACCCCAGGTTTGGAACAACAGGAGGGTGAGTAAACAATGACAGAATTTTCGTTTTTGGGTGAACTATCCCTTTAGTGGTGGGATTTTTGAGCGGGGTTACATTGTTACGCCAGTAGGTGGCGAAAAATGTATTATGAGCGAGTCATTGAATCATTAATACAATTGATTCGTTCGTTAAACGAATTCTGCGGAAGATGGAAGGAAACGCCGTTACTGTGTTGCTCAGAGACGCTAACCGTTCATCCTGCGTTGGCTTTGTTTGGACCTGGCAATAAAATGTAAGTTACTCAGTATTATCTTAATTGAAGTGTTTTGTCAAATCAAAATCACTCAGTCCTTATGCTCTCGAGAAGATCATATCCATGCTGATCTTTGGAACTACATCACTCTTGGTTGATATCGCGTAACGTTAACTGTCCATAATAAAATCATCAAGGCATAGAACAACATTTTCATATCGAAGCATCACTAATTGTATCATTTAACTAGTCCTAATTAATCGTAGTAGGCTCGCATTTAAATTTATGTGTTGTTTCTTGAACACGGTTATGTTTTTGTGAATTATTCGTTTATCAACAAGTGGAGTGATCCGAAGGCATTCGAGTTTCTTTCTTAAACAGAGCCCATCACAAGAGCTACTGGAGGACAACACTTTCATATGAGTTGTGATTCAAGAATTTATCCTAGGTTACGATTCATGGAGGTAACGTTAGTTTGAAGAACGGTCTGATCTATAATCTGCGCTGCAGCGGACCGATGAAACAGAAACACTAATGCAGAGAAGATATAAAGGACGACAGAGCGTATACATTAAAGGTAGCCGATCTTATCACTCACCAGGCTGGATTCAAATACGAAATATATTCCTCTTAGTCCGGTTATTGCGTATATCGATACGATCTGCCTCCTTTTGGAAACATACGTGACCTCCTCGAGCAAACGGCACAAAAACAGCTGTAAACCAAAAGCAAGGTCATGGGACCGGTGATTCGTGATCAACGGTGTTACACTGCGATCTGCTGGGATGAGGTGGTATTGCAAGTAGACATACAGGATTCGTCCTCAAGGGGGCGCCTGCATTCAAATCTCTGTAGGGGTTTGTGTGTTAATAGGAGACATACACACTAGAATCTATAACGTATTTTAAGTGTTAAAGTCCCTGTAAAGGCAATATTAAATATGTGTTCTGAGTTTGTCACACCACAGAAAAATGTATTATTAACCACTCAGCCAAATTTGAATGATGAAAAAATCCGCCAAGTAAATAAAATAAGTGATCAAAATCTTGAGAAAATGGGCGGTATCCTCTGCTCTCAAACGCTGGGGGCGTGTCCGCTTTTTGCGCTGAAACCACGCCTACTTGCGGGAAAGCTGCCGCCTCTTAACTGTCAAATACCGCTACAGCCTGAATGGATGCTTCTAGCAGCTTAATTGGATTTACAAAACCATTAGTAACAGAGCTACAAAGTGAAAATCACTCCAGCTATCTCTCTCTCTATTTTTTACTTCGTTATTCCACCCTGAACAGCTCTGAGAATTGTTTTTTGAAACTTTAAAAAATATACATAAAAAAAATAAATTGTATTAATCCAAAACTCACCCTCTTTGTTTTGCCTAAAAGCACAATACTTAACAATGTGACAATCACAAAAGCATTTAACTAATAAAGCTGTAAAACAAACAAACAAAAAAACTATCCAAAATTCGATTTCTGACTCTTTCCTGTGGATCGGTTCTTTTAAACCAGAGGTCTCAAACTCAATTCCTGGAGGGCCGCAGCTCTGCAGAGTTTAGCTCCAACCAGCTCCAACTCACACCTGCTTGGAAGTTTCTAGTGATCCTGAAGACCTTGATTAGCTGGATCAGGTGTGTTTGATTAGGGTTGGAGCTAAACAGAGTAGCAGAGCCGTGGCCCTCCAGGAATTGAGTTTGAGACCAGTGTTTTAAACGGTTATAGGTTCAAAAACTAATTCAGTAATTATTTTACACCATGACATAATTATGTTAACTCTGAAATGCTCCAATGAAGATAATGATATATTTGCATTTCACTAGACATAATGAAAATTATTACATGCTCTTTTTTTATTAATAAGAATGTTTACTTGTGTCCCAGATCAGTTGGCTGCAGCCATGATTCAGCCGATAAACCTGTAATTTGCATTAAACATTACCCAAATCATTAATTAAAATTAATTGATTAATTTAATTGCCACATGTGTTATGTGCAGTAACTGCCAAAAGCTCCATCATCCCACTATTATTTTTTAAAGACCTGTTTTACCCATCAAATTAGAGACAAAAAATTAACTTCCTCACTCATATAGGACCCTCTGGCATTTTGTCCACTCTCTCTAGGTATTTACGGCTTAATGTGCAACTTTGTAGGATTATTTTTCTTATAAGTGCAATAAGCCATTAAAGAAGAAGACTTGTTGTAGTAGCAGCGGCCATATAATCTATATGACCATAATTGTATGGGATGTGAAATATGATCGCCATTATAATATCAAACGCCCCTGTTGCTCTTCCTAGCATCTTGTGGCTTTCGGTGATGATGAAACAAAATATTGACACCTACAGTCATGGGAGCAGGTGGTGCTAAATGCTGATAAAACACAGTTTTAGGTTGATCTGATCTTCCTTCAACTCCCTTGGGCGTAATACATGGGGCCTTACTCATGAAACACGAGCAGAGTGAATTTCTGCGTGAATCGTTCATAAATCCATTTGCTGCAAATTGTTGTGTTCAGTTCAATAGGACAGAGGATACATTTTTCACAGATATCCATTCTGCTTGTTTCATGAATGAGGCCCATGATTATTACATATTGCATATCAGCAGCAATCTATACATCTCTCAGTTTCATTAATAATAGAAAAGACAAACCAATCTGACATGCTTGCACCGGTGGGTCTAGCTTCTCTTTGGATTCAAATGCACCTGAAGCGCCTGTATGAGGTTTAATGAATCATAGATGCAAGATGGAGCCAGATCTGTAAGAACAGTGAGGGTCATGATAAATTATGATTAAACACAGTAGGCTTCCTTAAGCATCATTTATTGTAGTAAGATGAAGAAATTAGAAAAATAAATGTATGAATTAGGAAAAAAAATAAAGCTGGAAACCTTTTTTCCCCCAGGATTCTTTGATGATTAGAAAGTTCAAAAGAACAACAACAATAATTATTTGTAACATTGTAAATGTCACTTTTAAATTGAATGCATCTTTGCTAAATAAATTCCTTAAAAAATCGTACTGACCCCAAAACTTTGAACAGTGTATATATTTCCCTTTTATATTTCTCTATCTGTTTTCTATACGTATATGGTTTGTGCTGGCTCACACTCCCCCATTTTGAATCTGGGTTAAGTAACATCAACGAAGATAAAAACAAATGTGTGAATAAACCAAAGGGTCATGGTTTGACTGTTTAGCATGGTCCAATTAGTCCCTGTTGGTAGATGTTGGAACTACACGCTTCAAAAGGCAAAAAAATATATAAATTGTTCTCTTCTGATGGCCAGCATCTTTTCATGCAAGCAGCATATAAATCACAGTAGTATGTGTAAGTAAATGTTTCAGCAATGCCCATTTGTTTATGGAGGGGTTTTTAAAGCGTGAAATAGACTTTTCCCCTGTCTTTCATGTCACAGCACAGGATAGTGTCTAGTGAAGGGCTTGGGTCTGTGAGATGAATGGGAATGCTAACGGATGATTCCAGGTATTATAGACTTCCTCAGTATACACCTGTTTTTTTGGAGAATCTTCTCTGCACACATAAGAACACTTCAACACATTTGTCAGTGAATGGAGCCGATTGAGAGCAGTACATGCTCATGCTGTTTTAAAAAGATTGAAATGAAAAGGAATTTAAAAGGAATTTAATTGGTGCCAAAAAGGGGTTATTATACAACTTAATTCAGTTAGCTTGTGATCTCTTGGATTACTTGAGATTGACTTTTTCCCCTTTAAAGAGCTGCCTCTCCTTGGGTTTCTTTGAGTTTAGTTTTTCATCTTTATGGTATGCAATTTATATTGCGTTTGGAGGTTGATATTTTTGTCTTGTTTTTGAAAGGTTTCCACTTCAATGACCTGGATCATGCTGACTGATTTTAAACTCAGGACAGCTCAAGGTTGTCATTATTCATGGCTAACTTGAGGCTCTCGGCTGGAATTCAGTAGAAGATCATTGTAAAAATTCAGAAATGTGGTGAATCTGCTCTTTGATTCGATCCCCCCTCAGGTCATTGTCACTGGACTTAGCTTGGTGCTAGGCTAATGAGTAATGCCTGCGGCAGGTTGGTTGCTAGGACATGACCTTTTTGGCGGACCCTCTGTTCTCTCTATTCTTTCACACTCCATCCATTCCTGTTCTATTTCATCCACAATCCTTTTCTACAGACACAGATGACAAGTAAACTGTCAAATGTTGCTGAGGAGAGGTTGTTTTTTAGCTATGAATCACAGAGAGATGCATGCTGAATGCTGAAAAACATCTACTGTCTCAATAATACAAATATTATCCTTAAACTTTTTTTTGTGGCAAATTCTTAAGTACTATATTTTTCAGTCATGGTGCTACAGTAATTCCATGTTTGGACACTACCATGATGATAAATACCATTTATTTGGAGTACTATATACATTTCATGGTATATGCATATAGTAATCATAACGTAGGCTATATTGCTAAATGTCTTAGTATGGTATTGTACATTGGGGTCCAAACAGCATTGGGCTGCATTGACTTTCATATGAACAAAAGACACTGGGACATAAAAAAATAAAAAATAAAATCTAAATAGATTATTAAACACTGGGCTGGGCATCATACACTTGCCAGCTTTGTAAAAGGTTACAGAGAAAAACTGGGCATCATTCACAAAATGACTGAAGATCACACGCTACCAGACTTTCAAGTCATTCTGAACACAACAAACTCATGTGCAACAAACATGTGCCTTATTGCTGGGAGATGCATGAAAATTTAAAACAATATGTTCTAAAATCAGCTCAGAATATCAAAAAAAAAAATGTATCCTCCGACTGGATGAAATCATAGTCTGTGCCCATCATTCACTACACATTTTTCTGTGAAATCTGTCAATTTAGACTGCCCAAAATCTGCAGACTGGTTCTGACTTTCATCAACTATCACCAACTCCTCCAGAAAGTAAACTGAGGGCAAAATCTGTAAAAACAAACAAAAAAAAAAAACATCTGCATAGTGTATTCCAGCCTTTAGTTTCAATAGTGCTTTTGGACTGGAGAGGATGTTTTGAGCTCTAAAAAGTTACATGTAAAGTATGTTTTTACAGTACACTGAACACTTTCATCTCTGAAGATCAAGGAAATTCTGATTCTTTAAGATCTGACCACTTTTGTTTAAATATTCAGTTGAAGAAAGCAGGAAAGAGAGGCAAGAAGAGAGTAGAAACTAAGAGAAATTGATTCAAGAATCCCTGTGGCAAAGACCACAACTGATCACCAGCAAATGCTATGTTTTGGATCCTAGTGTGCTAATATCCTCTTGATCAACCCACAGAATGGCTATGCTAGGTTCACCAGCTAGACCAGCACCAAACCAGCTTGAACCAGCAGGGTTTTGAAGCATGTGATCCACAGCCACACTATACGG
Organism: Sinocyclocheilus anshuiensis; assembly: GCF_001515605.1. Lineage (NCBI taxonomy): Eukaryota > Metazoa > Chordata > Actinopteri > Cypriniformes > Cyprinidae > Sinocyclocheilus > Sinocyclocheilus anshuiensis. The sequence goes on along the minus strand of NW_015547662.1, from coordinate 165,457 downwards.
TTCTACATTCTTCTCCATTAGAGGTACAAAATCTGCAGTCGGAGTCTACAGACCCTCCATTTCGATCTTGCCAAAAGCAGTTCCCAGACCTGAAACATTTCTGATCTTCTTTTTTTTTCTTCTTCACTCATATAGATCCTTTCCGAATCAAGTTAGAGTGAAATCATTGCTGGAAACGCAGCAGGCTGTGCAGAGAATGAGTTCACCCTCAGTTCGATATTTTATTTCTTATCTTTTTTTCTACTAAAAAGTATCTTTGCTCACTTTGCAGTTTCTCTTTCCTTAAGTAAAAGAAGCCATCTTTCATCATTGTCCCCATCCTTTCCAGTCTCAGCATCGCTCTCTCTCCTTGTCGCTCACACACTTGGATGAAAGAGAGCGTGGGGGCCATCTGGTCATCCGAATTTAGCAACAGTAGATCAGGGAGGGCGGAAACGAAAGTACCTCCACCTCAGAAGCACACCCTCAGAGAGCACTCGTAGCTCTCCATCTCTCTTTTCTTTTACTCTGTCCATGCTGGTTAAGTCAAGTTCCTCTTGTCTACTGGCACTGCATTACAAGTATTTCACTTTATCCATTGCATGCCAATCAAAAGTGTCTCTCTCTCGTATTTCTTTTCCTCTCCGTATCAGCATCGCAATTCCGCTGGGTGGAAATCAATACATGATGCTGTTGCCACGGGCAATAACAGCTGAGCTTCTAAATAATATCATGAATGTGTTTGTGTGTGTGTGTGTGTGTGTGTGTGTATACACAACTCCGTTTTGACTTCCTCGTGTCACTAGTTAAACCCTTGTCCTTCTCTCAAGGATGCAGTAATTGACTGGAATACAAGCACACGCACATACGCACACTTCATTTCTCATTCGCACTCCTGAATGACAAGCCTTTTATTTTCAAATTCAGCCGCTCATGTTTTTGGCATTTTCTTGCCCGAGGCCAGCCGCCATTCCGTACCAACGCACGTATGTGTGCCGACAGGTCCTCAGGCCGGATTAGAGGTTTTGATAAACTGGATGTTTAATTTGTCCAACATTTAAAAGACAAACTGAGAGGAGTGATCTAGAGTTTAACTAAGTTGTATACCGGCTGAGACATCTTTTTTTTCCCCTCATTCTTTTCATCTGCTAAACGAGCTGGTATAAGCTGCACAAAAATAAATGCTTCAAATAAATGCTATTTTCTATTATTGCACGTCGTGTAATAATTAGTTTTGCATTGTTCAGTCTTGATTCCAAAAGCCTTTTGTGTGGAGCCCAAAAGCTTTTATTTCAAAATCAGTCACTGCTCACGTTGCTTTGGAATCAGTGTGAAATGAAACTGCAGGGTGGTGAAATCTGTCGGGGATTGTTTTAGTTTTAACTTTTCATTAAAAACAGCCATCCTGTAAAGAAAAAAAGCTTAGATTTATTCGCTCTTTTGTCCATGTAATATTTATTTATTTTTTGACAGAGATGCACCCAACTGCTTTTCGTAATGCATTTTTATTTCTACCTATAGAGGGCAGTGCAGGCTTACAAAGAGTCTCAACCTGATCAATGTCCTACCTGTGCAATTCTGTTTTTTTTTCTCCTCCTCTTCCTTCCTCATTAAGTACTCTTTCTCTGTAATTCATTCAGTTCAGAAAGCCTTATTGCAGTGTCTCAGTGACCCTTATATCTTTCATCTCTCTATTTCGGTTATAGCTGGCCTCTCCTTCTCTTCTACTCTTTTCTCTGTCATTAAAACTTTACACTGTCTCTTCTGCCCCATGTTATCTCGACTTCCACCTTCAAAGCAGTCGGCTGTGTCATTCTCTCTTTTTCTGTCTCATTTTCCCTTGTTCTTCTTTCGTGTCCCCTATCTAACCCCCATGACCTCTCTAGCCAGCTTTTTGATGTACTCCTCTATCAGTTTGTTTGCTCTCACATGTTTGTCAGGTTTTAATGTGGCCTTTCTCTCATACAGGGTCTGTCTGGGTTTGACCATTTGGACGGGTAACACAAATAAATTTAAGATAAATTGTTTAAATGCTATGTTTTATGTTTTCTGGAAAAAAAAAAAAGTGCTGATTGCAGTGCAAATGTTTCCATGATGCTATGGGGTTGAGGGTGTTGTTGTGTGGCTGCTAGGGCATTTCTTAGGTGATTGCTTGCAGGCCAAAGTAAAAAGAACCCACCCCGAGTCTCAGTGAGATTCTGATCCCTTTAGATGTCGTTTAGGTCTCTCCTTCAATGCAGATCTATGTGATGTACTGACTGTTTAAAAAAAAAAAAAGCATTCAAACTGGATGTTCATATGACGTTGTGTAGATCATATTAAAGGGATAGTTCACCCAAAAATAAAAATGCTGTCATCATTTACTTGTTGCAAACCTGTATGAGATTCTTTCCTCTGCTGAAAACAAAAGAAGATATTTTTAAGAATGTTGTTAAGCAAACAGTTTCTGGTCTGGTACTAGCATTCAGCAAGGATACATTAAATTGACCAAAAGTGAGAGTAAAGACATTTATAATGATACAAAAGATTTCAATTTCAAACAAATGCTGTTCTTTTAAACTTTCTGTTGATCAAAGAATCCTGAAAATGGATCATGGTTTCCACAAAAAAAGAAATGTTAAGCAACCCAACTCTTTTCAACATTGATTATGAAACGAAATGTTTCTTAAACACCAAATCATATTAGAAGGATTTCTGAAGGAAATGTATGTGTATGTACAGTATGTATGCATATTAGGGCACTTTTTAAGAGATTTATGTGCATGGTAGTAGATTTTTCTTTTGCCACTCCTAGATTCATAATGCAGGTTAAGCTAACTTTTTTAGTGTGTGTGTGTGTGTGTGTGTGTGTGTGTGTGTGTGTGTTTGCTTGTATAGGAAAGTGGGGCAGTTAGGCAGTACAGATTAAGATTTTCCCAGGCTGTGATTTAATCTCTGACATTTTGATGTTTGGACGGAAAGTATTTTGAGAGCGAGAAGACAGAGCTGGCTTCTGAATGGTCATTTCTTGTCTTACAGCATGAGTGTTGCTGAGGACAGACTCTGGGTCTGATCCCAGGACTGACAGCTGGCGTGTACACATACAAGTGCTCACACACGTTTTCCTCCTTCTCACTCTCTTTCGCTCTCTCGGTTCAGAACTGGTCATTTCTGAGGTTGGCAGCTTTTCACTCTGCGACAGCTCTGAAATTTTATTGCTTAGAGGTTGCTTTTTCATAACTGTCAAAGTTTGTTTCAGATGTGGCTCCCAAAATTCCTTAAGAGAAATAAGACAATTTGTCATACTGTATGAGTTTTGAGCTATGACATGAACGAGAGTAGCATAGCTCAGATCATTTGCTTTTAGATGTATCTAATTAGAAATGCTTGAGATCTCTAACTTTTAGTGTTGATTTTTCTTGTCAAATGTGGGCTCAGTTTGAAACTGAAGGAGATGCATGAGATTACTTTTTCAGAGGATACAAATCTGGACACAGGACAACTTTATATATTTTATCTGCGTGTAAACTCTTAACTGTTTAGGAGCAGTGCTGTTATTGTAAACTAAAACTATTAAAGGGGTGGTTCACTGGTTTTTTTTTCTAGGCTTGATTGTGTTTATGGGGTGCAGTCTAACATGTGTTAATGCTTCGTTTAAAAAAA
>NW_015547662.1:161545-161739 GCF_001515605.1 Sinocyclocheilus anshuiensis | reverse complement strand
TGGGCTCTGATTGGTTAGCTAGCCCAGTGTGTTGTGATTGGCTAAACCGCCTCTAGTGCGCGTCTAAACGTCCCGTTTGGTTATGTTTGCAATGATAATTTAACACAGAATTTGATAATACTGTCAAATCAGCAGCTCTGTTTGCCACATTAAGACATAACATGCAAATCTACATTCATAACATATTTTAATAT
>NW_015547662.1:159936-161307 GCF_001515605.1 Sinocyclocheilus anshuiensis | reverse complement strand
TTCCCCTCAGATGCATTTAAATGCATTTTTATATATGAAATTCGTCATGTTTGGGGCCCCTGCTGTTAAAAAGTTTGAAAAGCCTTCTTTTAAAATATCTTCACTGATAACACAGCCTCTTAACATAATCTTTTATGATTAACAAGTTTCAATGCTCCAGCATCACAGGTGCGAATTAAACACGAGTGATCAGCAGCCAGCTACAGGTTTGCAATATGATACGCAGCCAACCGATCAAGGATCAGTCGGCTTTGTAAAAAAAAACACGTTTGAGGCACTAAAAACGGGTTTCGTACCAGCAGGCCAGAGTCATATCTGTCAACGCTTTGTTGATGTGCTGTTAGCAAACAAGAACTTCTCCTGAGAGTCTACTTGAAGAAGCATCGCTCTGCCAACAAATTAGCAAATGCCTGGGCTGCTTGGCGAGCATGTGTCTGTGTGTGTGTCTCGACAGAATTCATTTATGGAAGTGTTTTGTGACGCGGCATCTATGCCAACATCTCAGTGAGGCTTTTGGCAGTCTAAAAATGCGTGTGAGGGAGAGACAGAGTGGAAGGATTTTTGCTTGGCTCTCAGAGGAATATGCTCATGGCCATTTGTATGTAGAAGTGTGTGTGGGAACCTGTTTGATTTTGTTTGTGTTTATTCTCTGTGGTGGAAGATGGAGGTGGCTGGGGTTTTGGTGGATGGTGTAGGTAGGCGTTGTTAGGTGCAGCCATACAAACAAACACACAGTGACCCAACCATCTGCTTTTGAGCTCCCCAAATAAGACTAAGGTTCTTGTGTGGGTGTGTGTGTGTGTGTGTGTGTGTGTGTAGCGCCACCACAGGCAGTTCGGTGGGAATCTGTGGCTCCAACTTCTCTGTTTTAGGCTACAGCTCCTTCCCTCTTGGATTTTGCTTTTCTCTGTCACCTAAAACGCCATCGTTTTCACGCTTGGTTGGGACACACACACCACATGCTCTCGCTTGAGCGTTTGTCATGGTTGTTTTGTCTGTAGTAGCTGTTGCTTTTCTTTGTAATTGGTCTCTAGGTGATATGTTATTGTTATTGATGCAGATGGTTAATTACCTTTATTTGGTTTTCCTGCTATTACCCTCTTCAACACTGCACTTCTTTGCAATCAACCTTTTTTTATAATGTGACACTTTAAAAGTCTTTATAGATTTCACAAAACAGGTTCTATATTATTTATTTATCTATTAATTAATTACCATTATTTTAAAGATTTTTTTAAACAAATTAACCTATTCAAATTATTGATGTTTTCAGACTTCATAATAGGGGCTCTTTTTTTATTTTTCTGGCCAACCCAACTCCCCAACATTCTCCCCCCCCCCCCAAACAATAGAGTGCTGCAGGAATTATGT
>NW_015547662.1:132922-159624 GCF_001515605.1 Sinocyclocheilus anshuiensis | reverse complement strand
ACTCCCCAACATTCCCCCCCCCCCCCCAAACAATAGAGTGCTGCAGGAATTATGTATTTTTTGTAGGCCAAACCAAAAGCATCACCCTAGCTCCCTTGACAAAAAGCCAATAGGATTTTTTTCTTTGGCTTTTGGATTATTGCACAAAATAAGCCTTGTAACTAGGGCTGGACAATAATTCAATATCAATATGTAATCGATATCGGAATTATATCGTATCGACCGAAATTAAGAAATATATCGTGATATCAGTTTTGGCCATATCGTCCAGCCCTACTTGTAACCAACCAAAGTTTATGATTCTTGCATGTTCATCATGATGATCTTCTCAAATGAACACAGCTTTTTGTATTTTTAAGCACATTTTTGAATTTGAGTCAAAATGCATTAAAAAAATCCCAATTACTTCGGGACGATGGAACCAGAAGTGCAAAAATGGTAACTAGTTTCCAGGTCTTAGGATTCCTTTGGCACTCTACAGCACGTTGGTTCTGTCTACTATGTGTGACATCTACTATAAATGAAGAAATGGTGTTACAGAGCTAAGCACAAGCATGACATGAGTACACTTTCATAGATCCAAAAGTACATGAAAGAGTGCAAGAAAAACTAGATTTGTACATTTTCTTAAAAAAATGTGAGTGTTGCTTGTCTGCGCAAATTTTTTACGTAGCCCAAATTAGTTTTAATACACACTACATTTTTGTTATTCATCATTTACTTACCCTTGTGTTGCTCCAAACCTGCATGACGTTCTTTCTTCTGCAGAACATAAAAGAAGATATTTTGAGAAATATCTCAGTGTTATTTTTCATGTGATGGAAGTCAAAACTGTTTGGCTACCAACATTCTTGAAAATATGTATTTTTTGGGGTGTACTATCCTATATATTTTTTTTTTTTTCCAAATCCCTAACCCTTAGTCTGAGCAATAGTAATTGTGATGCTTGCCTTAGACACAGGGACATAGACTACATGCGCTCTCTGTCAAGCATGGCATTTTTCACGCTCCTGTGAAATGGAACAAGCTGATCTCAGTCTGCAGCTGATGTAAATTTATGTGAGCAGTTGCACAGATGTGGATATACTGTACATATAGAGCTGATAGACAAGACCAGTTGGAGATTTGAGAGCGCTTTTTAGAAGAGTAGGATGGATGAGTAATCAAGACTAAATTAGACCTGACCAGGGTCAGAAATAAACTATTAAGGGTCAATATTTGTGCCCTGGAATTGATTTTCAGGCACGTCTTTTATATAAGGCCTTTTTTCTTCTACCCAAATAAAATCACACAGTATGCTGTCCATTATGATAAATACTTGAATTGAATTAATCATTTGAGATAAATTCTCAGTCTGAGCAATAATGGCCATTACCTATGAAATCAAATTAACGTCAAATATCAAAGCAGCTGTAAATAATGCACAAGATATTATAAGTACACCGTAAAAATGTTTATAATTTTTTTTTACAGAAATTGCATTACAGTTTTACTGTAAAATTCATGTTTTTTGCAAGTAATAACTATGAATTGCTGTGGAATTTATAATGAAAAGCAGTAACTGCGACTTTATATCTTGCAGTGTGACTCTATATCTTGCATTTGCAATTTTTGACTTATTTATTATTTATTTTTTTACTCTGCAACAATTAAATCAACTAACCGGTACCTTCAGGCTTCCAGTCTTTAGGTTGGAGGTTCAACCCCAAATTTTTGAGGAATGAATATGCCAGCATCCTACTATATTTCAGTTGCCTTAACTATTCATTCAGTCTGACAATTGTAAATAGGTTAAAAAAAAGTCTGCTAAATTGCAAATTAGGCAATATTAGGATATTTGCCAACCTGTGCTGTGCTCTGACGTGATGCATGTGGAAGGCAAAAATGTACGGTTGTGCTTTGTGTGTGTGTGTGTGTGTGTGTGTGTGTGTGTGTGTGTGTGTGTGTGTAAGCAAAACACATCCTAGTGTGTTGGTACCTAATCCATCCCGAGTCCATTCGCAATGGCATCTTTTTTTCACTCACTCTTTCTAATCTCTGTTATCCATCTCTTAATTAGCCTCTACATCCCGTCCGCTCAGACAAACACGGAGACTTGATCTCATTTCATGCGTTCTTTCTTGTTTTTTTCCCATCCCTTCTCTCCCTTTCCCGTTTTCCTCTCGAAGCCGACTCTCCAAAGTGCGGAGTGCTGCCAGCTCTGTCAGGGCTGGCTGATGGGGAACGTGGCGTAGTTCCCAAGGACAGTTTAGCCCAAGCGCGGATCATCCCGCTCACATGGTCTCGGAGTGCCACAGTCACCTGGATAGAGACCAGAGAAACAGATTTGTCCCTCGCTTCCCCTTTTCTCCCGCTTGCCGGCCTTTTCTCTCCTTTAGTGTGCAGGCTTCCCGTGAGCCTTCTATGTGCGAGAGAAACCGCTAGAATGCACATGGCAGGGACTGATGGGATCTCGGACTATAGATGATGCATTTTCCTTTCAAGATGCTTTAGCAGACACACATGATCACTCTGCGCCGAGAAACTCCAGAAGAGAAGTGAGTGTTATTGCTCTGTGGATGCTTTCACACAGAAAGAGCCCTCTGCAGAGGGAGTGGTAATTAAGTGTTGGTCTGATGGCTGAGATACAGTAATGAGGTAGTGTATGGGGAATATAGAAATGAAGAGGTGTTGTCTCAAATGATCACACACACTCCGAGCGTAGACACTGAGTCGTTAACTAAGGCCCTGTGAGACCACATTTGAGCCTAATGATAACATAATATCCAGCTCTCTAGCTGACTCTCTCACTCTTTTGTTCTTAGCTTCTCTCCGTCATATTATAATATTCTCTTTTCGACTGCTATTTTTGCTCCACCCTCCTCTAACAGCCTAAAGGGCAAGTAATGTCTACAAATATGCACCCCAAAGAAGAGCAAACAAGTCACTCAAGAGTTATTTATCAATGGCTGTGGTGCTTTTGCTTGCGTGCATGTGATATTCTGGTCTCTGTCCTCTTGGGTGTCTGCAATTTTTGCCGCTTTCTCTAGTGCTCCTGCACTAGAAAGTTCCACACTTCAGTCATGCCAACTTCACAAGGAGAAAAATCGCCCTTGAATGCCGACCGTCTCAGCTATACTGCTTATGCCCTCTTGAAAATGCCTCTATTACTGCCAGAGAGAGAAACAGACTTGTGTTTCCATCTTTCGAGGGATAGTTAACACAAATATGTAAGTTGTGTCACATACTCACCCTCATGCTCCTTGAAATCTGTAAGCACCATCAAAGTATTCTATATGACTTATATAAGAGTTTTCATGAGATATGACCATTTTGTGTGAAGAGTAGATGAATATTTAAAGGAGCAGTTCACTCATAAATCCTGATATTTATTCATGTGCATGTTATTCCATTTCCACAAGTAAAAAAAAAAAAAAATCAAAGATGATGTTTATTGATAATCTTCCCCTCCCCCAAAGCTCTGAAATGGACCACAAAACGTTGTAAGGATTGCTGATGGCATTTTATGCTATTGACATCAAACATCAGTGCTGGCCAGATGTCATGTTTCATTTGACAACTTTGGCAAAACGTAAGATTTTTCATTTTTGGTTTAACTATATACTACCGTTAAAAAGCTTGGGGTCGGTAAAATGTTTGAATGTTTTTGAAAAATATATTTTATGCTGCATTTATGCTGCATTTATTTGGGTGCACCAGAAAAAAAATATATTTGGAAATATTATTACAATTTAATAAATTTTAAAATATCATTAATTCCTGTGATGGCAAAGCGAAATTTTTTAACAGCCATTACTCCAGTCTTCAGTGTCACATGATCCGCCAGAAAACATTCTAATATGCTGATTTGGTGATGATATTAAATATTTGACCAATTTAATGTTTCCTTGATGAATAAAAGTAATTTCTATCCAAAATAAAAAAAATCTTACTGACCCCAAACTTTTAAACGGTGGTGTATATTGATAAATATGTGGAGTGGTCCATGTATTCGAATTGGGAATCTTAACCTTTCCCTAATTAAAATGGAAAATACCCAGGCAGTATCTCAACCCATCAAAGTGCCTAACAGTATAAAGTACCTCCATATCTTAACGTCTTAGTCTTTCCATTTTCTCAAATGGAAATTCTACCCATGTCCTCCAGCAGGGGTCAGATTCAAGATCAATGCTTTCCAACTCAACCCACTGCTCAATTGTGTTCTGTTCTCCGCAGAACATCCAGAGGATTGAAATGTGCCTCATCTATCCTGACACAGAGCAAAGTAACATTAGCTACACGCGGTAACCCAGTCCTCCACATGTGGCTTTTCAAAGCCGGTAACATGTTATTGAGTGCTATATAAGTTACATTAAGCACTACATGGCATGCTAATGGTACGTTGTCCATCAAAAAGGTGAACTCAAGCAACCCGGTTTTATTGCAGTATTGTTCATTTCATGTGCTATTCACATTCTTTATTTAACAGTCCAGGGCTTTCTCCTGACCCAGATCGCATTAACCTCCTGGATTAACTCTTGAGATATCATATATATATATGTACTATTTCTGTTTCTAAGAACTGTTCAGCATACAGTCTGACCTTATCAAAAGCGATACATTCATCTTAGCGAGTGGGTGTGAGTGTAGAGTGTTAAGGGAGAAGTGAATAAAATGACTTACAAAAATGAGATTTTCTGTTCACCCTGAGCTTCTTTGCAATGCTGGAATGATTCAGAGAGCAGGAGGAATGAGACAGTAAGTGAAGAGAGAGAGAGAAGAAAAATGGAGGAATGAAAGTGCTCTATCCCTGCTCTGTGGAGACCAGACTCTGTTTGGAGGTCTGTAGTTTAAACCCTTTGCCTCTCTCGCTTATCAGCTTAAACTATTGACAGCTGTTTTCACTGCACACACCAAATAGGATTAACAGTCAGTCTAGAGAGTAAAGAGACGGCCGACTACACAGATGCACCAGCAGTCCCTTTCTCTCTCTCGCTGCCATAATACATCTATTCAGAATCATGAATAATGTGCTGTTATCAAGAGTTCTTTTCATATCTGTCGCGGGCACATGGACACTTGGAGAGTCGAGAACCGCTGGCGGTTTCTTTTGGAGGACCAGAATATAAGCCAGTAACACCATCTTGTAAGCAGTCGAATGTTTGCGATCACACTTAATAACTGACTAATCGGATGACAAAACCTGAGCAAATATCATTTATTTGAGTCAACTGTTTGAATGAATAATCTCTTCTCTGTAATGATTGGCTGAGAGGGAATTTTAAGCGGGAAGTGATGGACTCTGACAAGGCCGTGTTAGGGCAGCTTTCCTTAATAAACTCCAGGTAAATCTCACAGAAATTAGTCGATAAATAATTTAAGAAAAAAATCCTAAATCGTTTGAATACGGTTAACAAGGGAGCGAGATGAGCCACAGGCACAGTTTCCGGCCAGCAGGAGGAGCTCTTGATACGTGAAACGGTTCCAGTGACTGAGTGAGCGAGAGAGAGAAGGAAAGCTAGAGAGGCACTTCCAAGAAATGAGTGCTAAAAGCTGTTTTGAAAGAAGACACCCTCCCTTATCGGAGAGGTTTCGTATGCAGCAGGTTTAGAGAACGGTCTGGGTGTTGTTCACAGCCTTTTGCTCTGGGTGTGCATGCAGGAGAGAGACAGAAGAAGGAGGAAGACAGGTCGAGGGAGAGAAAGAGGGCAAAAACGGATACATGTCTGTGACCATTTCTCTTTGATATAAGAGTAAGAACAATTGAGTTTGTGATTGGAGAGTTTGTTTGTGTCAGAGAGAAAGAGAGTCTCCTGTGCTGTGTGTATGGTTGTGGTTAGTGGTCAGTCGGCTATAACAAGGCAATTCTTTCTCAGTGTGTGGGCAAATCATTACAGAACCCCCACGTACAGCTACTGCACAGATAAACACCAGCCAAACCCCCAAAATACACCCACCACACTCACATCAGACACATAAGGCCTCCAATTAACAGCATCAACCCAGCAAACACAAAATGTTTTTACAACTTTTCACAAAGTTGTATTTTGGTTGCAATTAGATAATGTTTTAGTACAATGTTTTAAAAATGTGTTTATTTATTTTTTTTATTAAAAAAAAAATAATGTAACCAAAATAAAATGTTTTAGAAACATTGTGTTAATACCTACCTGGTGTGTTTTCTTTAAGTAGACAAAAAAATATCACGTTTGTCTACTACGAATAACGTAATCTGCGTGCTGGAATAAGACATTTAAAAAAAAAACGTCATAACAGTACCAAAATACAACCATGCCAGATCTCCTATGATATGTTATGTTTGTGTAAAAATATCAGTAAAATAACAGTAATATTTTAACATTAAAGTGATTCATTGACGAGTAACAGATGAGACTGCTGTACACAGCCTGAGCATCTCATATCAAAAGGACTTAAAGGTAATATGTGAATGCTTACTTTTCAGTTGTCTCTGCTTATTAAACTGATATATTAAAATCTAATAATCCACTCTCCACACCAGACTTCTCTCTCATATGCATTGCTGTCTACTGGCATATTATTTGTTCTCTTCAGATTTGGGTGCATGCAGATATTAGTAACCCCATCTTGTAAGCAGTCGAATGTTTGCGATCGCACTTAATAGCTGACTAATCGGATGACAAAACCTGAGCAAATATCATTTATTTGAGTCAACTGTTTGAATGAATAATCTCTTCTCTGTAATGATTGGCTGAGAGGGAATTTTAAGCGGGAAGTGATGGACTCTGACAAGGCCGTGTTAGGGCAGCTTTCCTTAATAAACTCCAGGTAAATCTCACAGAAATTAGTCGATAAATAATTTAAGAAAAAAATCCTAAATCGTTTGAATACGGTTAACAAGGGAGCGAGATGAGCCACAGGCACAGTTTCCGGCCAGCAGGAGGAGCTCTTGATACGTGAAACGGTTCCAGTGACTGAGTGAGCGAGAGAGAGAAGGAAAGCTAGAGAGGCACTTCCAAGAAATGAGTGCTAAAAGCTGTTTTGAAAGAAGACACCCTCCCTTATCGGAGAGGTTTCGTATGCAGCAGGTTTAGAGAACGGTCTGGGTGTTGTTCACAGCCTTTTGCTCTGGGTGTGCATGCAGGAGAGAGACAGAAGAAGGAGGAAGACAGGTCGAGGGAGAGAAAGAGGGCAAAAACGGATACATGTCTGTGACCATTTCTCTTTGATATAAGAGTAAGAACAATTGAGTTTGTGATTGGAGAGTTTGTTTGTGTCAGAGAGAAAGAGAGTCTCCTGTGCTGTGTGTATGGTTGTGGTTAGTGGTCAGTCGGCTATAACAAGGCAATTCTTTCTCAGTGTGTGGGCAAATCATTACAGAACCCCCACGTACAGCTACTGCACAGATAAACACCAGCCAAACCCCCAAAATACACCCACCACACTCACATCAGACACATAAGGCCTCCAATTAACAGCATCAACCCAGCAAACACAAAATGTTTTTACAACTTTTCACAAAGTTGTATTTTGGTTGCAATTAGATAATGTTTTAGTACAATGTTTTAAAAATGTGTTTATTTATTTTTTTTATTAAAAAAAAAATAATGTAACCAAAATAAAATGTTTTAGAAACATTGTGTTAATACCTACCTGGTGTGTTTTCTTTAAGTAGACAAAAAAATATCACGTTTGTCTACTACGAATAACGTAATCTGCGTGCTGGAATAAGACATTTAAAAAAAAAACGTCATAACAGTACCAAAATACAACCATGCCAGATCTCCTATGATATGTTATGTTTGTGTAAAAATATCAGTAAAATAACAGTAATATTTTAACATTAAAGTGATTCATTGACGAGTAACAGATGAGACTGCTGTACACAGCCTGAGCATCTCATATCAAAAGGACTTAAAGGTAATATGTGAATGCTTACTTTTCAGTTGTCTCTGCTTATTAAACTGATATATTAAAATCTAATAATCCACTCTCCACACCAGACTTCTCTCTCATATGCATTGCTGTCTACTGGCATATTATTTGTTCTCTTCAGATTTGGGTGCATGCAGATATTACTCAGGGACATGAACACTTGAATATTGCAAGAATAGGGAATGTACCTTATTTAAGAAATGAAAGTTAATTGCACTTTCAGATTTTTTCCAAAGCCAATTCACGCCTTACCATACTTCAATGGGGTGAACACACTGACCAAACAAAACAAAATAAGCATGTTTTTAAAAATAGTTTTTGTGGCAGTGTGAAGTGACCATAATGCTGTATGTTAGGTGTTAGATTCGTTAAACTTTTTTTTTTTTGCTATAATATATCTATTTATAAGTGCACCAGTGTGAAGCATAATCCCCCCACACATTTGCTGTATATTCATGAAGTGATATCTGTGTCAAAGTATTTTTTCAGTGGTTAAGGGGATTTCACATGACAGGCATCAGCACTAGTCAATGCACTGATCTCTATGAAATGAAGCGTCAGATTAGCATTACCCCGGTGCAGCGTTGTTTGTCGGTTTTGTTCAAAGTTCAGAAAATGTCCTTGTTTACAACCTTGTTTCTTTCCAGTGCTGTGCCGAATTCGGTGACCCATCAAATCATGTGATTCTAGTATGAGCTGTATTGAAGTAATTCAAGCTGCTACTAAACACAAACCTAATCCTACCCCTACCCTCATTACTTGGATCACATAATTCGGTGGGTCACAGAGCTCAGCACTACAGCAGAATGAATCAGCATTGAATGAATGGTTTACTAACTAACTAACTCATTAAGACAGTCCCTTGCTGGCACTGGCATAACAATGTAACCTGCAATGAAAACGCTGAAAAATCGCTAACACAGAATATTAATTTAAATGATTCAATTTAAAAAAAATTCAAAATTGTATTTTGGATGCATTATATCTGTAATTTGTGTTGGAAAATAATCCTTAAAATATAAGCATTAGTTTTAGTGCAAACAAGTAGTTAGCTTGTAATATAATTATTATAATAATTGTTAAATTATTAAAATATAATAATTCGTAAAGTGGTTTGTAACTAGTTAAAATGAAATATTTAACATTTTACAAATTATTTTTTTTTTCTTATGTTATAACATCTATGCACTGAAATTTCTTGGAATTTGTTCTCATATTTAAATTTGCCAGTCATTGTATAATTTGCATGTAATGCCTTTTATTTGTCTTATTTTATTTTATTTGTGTATTTTTATTTATCTATTTACCTTGTTCATTTTTTTAATTTTTGTGATTAATATAATCTCTGCACTTTGGGCTAGTTTTGTTTTCGTAGTAGACAAATGTGATATTTACGTGATATTATTATTGTTATTATTTGCCTACTTAAAACATACCAGGTTGGTTTTCACAATGTTTCTAAAACGTTTTATTTTGGTTACATTATTTTTTATTTTAAAAAAGGTTTTTAAAACGTTGTACTACAACATTACCTATTTGCAACCAAAACACAAAGTTGTAAAACTGTTTTGTGTTTGCTTTTTATATTTTGTGAATAAATACAATGAGTGACTAAATTTTTGTGTAGTATACATTATTAGGCCTACATATGTTAATGTAAAATGGACAACAACCAGAGCTGCATATTCAGATTTATAGAAATAGCCTGTGAAATAATAGCCTGTGACAAATTATAAAGAAATGTAAAAAGACACCACTTAATTAAAAACAATTAAAAAATATGAAAACATTTTGATTGCAGCACGTAAAGTACCAGTTTGGACGTGGTAAGTACGTTTCTAAAACGTTGCAAGGAGACATAGTAACGTGATAAAAACTATATTAATACGTTTCTGCAACTTTGTGAAAACAACGTATTTATGATGTGAAAAAACCCTCGACATCTGTCGTATTAAATATGTTGGATAAAAACGTTATCACAACCTTTTCGCAACGTGAAAAAAAGGTTTTTACAATGTAGTTGTGTTTGCTGGGAAGTTCCTTTCAAACTTTTTCACTAGTCCACTGAACCACTGTCTGTTATTCTGTCTGTCTTTCTGCCATTATATCTGTTATTGTTGTTCAATCTATTTTTCAATTGGTCTGTATATGTCTGTCATTCTATCTGTTGTTCTGTCTATCTTTCTGTCTGTCTTGTAATAGATTAATAGTTGATCTGTTTAATCTGTCTGTGTTGTTTGGAATTATATCAGTGAATATCTCACGCGCGCACACACACATGCACTTTCTTTCTATTTTGATGCAGGTGTTTTGCGTGTGTGTTTGTGTCAATCCCCTCTGATGCTGCTGTCTCATTTTAAAGAGAATTCAAACAAACCCAGTGATAAATGGACTACATATGGCAGCCATCAATCCTGTCGCTGACTACAACTCCCAGAGTGCAACGCATCACTGGTGCGAAGCAGGAGATTACATGCTCTGTAGATCCAGGCACTTAATTTCAGTATTGCACTGTGGCTGTCAGACAGGCTTGGACACAATGGGCTAATACCTACAAGAGCCTGCTAATAATTTACCTACCAAACTGACTACAGTTACCTGTTGGGTTCTTTCCCACAAGCTGTGACTCTTGTGCAATATGCACACCTCGTATTAATTCCAACCATCAAGAGCTTCCTGAAAACAAATTAAGACTCCGAGTATATTCAGAATGGCATGCCAGCTACTATTATTGACAGAAAGTACCGGTAGTATGCAGAATGTATGCTGTGCACGGTATGCAAATGTTCTTTGCGTAGAATACCAATTCGTCCTACATTTGCCAAAATGTGCATATATCCAAAACTCAGTGTTAAATACTGTATGCTAAAATGCAATGGTTTCCATTGAACTTTCTATTTTCAGTGAGACGAATGAACAGGAAGTAACATTGACCAAGATTTTTATGATCTGTCAACAGGTAACGTTTTTGCTCATAATTGCCTAAAAAGAATCATATTTTACTATATTTTATATGTTAACATGAAGTATAATGACATCATGTGACAACAGTGTTTCTTTTTAGCATACTTCATGTTTTTTTTCCACTTAAAAAAATAGTATACATTGTATTTATTATTTCACATACTTTATCAAAAATAAGATACGGTATAACTAGTAAACTGTATGCAGTTTATAGCAATTATCAATGCATATTGTAAGTAGTAGGATCCATAATAATAATAATAATTTTCTTGTTCATATATTATTATAATAATAAATTATTATTATTATTACCGCATTCTGCATATTGTTTGATATGCTATTTAAAAAATAGTATATAGTATAGAGTTTATACATCACAGTATGCAATATGAAAGTATTCCATAAACACAGTCACACTCAGGAGCAGAATAGAAGAGAATCTAAATGGATTTTGGATACTGTCATGACGCCTAATGTTACAGTCTGTACTCGGCAGATGTTTTAACGACAACCTCTGGCCCTGTTAAGCAAAGAGTGTATTTAGGTAAACTAGAGAAGACATGTTTCAATCTGTCTGCTTCTGAGAGATGTGAACATCCGGCTGCCTAACTGACAGAGATTTACCAATCTGATTTGCTTGGATGAAATGACAGATGAAACCAAACAAACCAACTCTTTCTCTCTGGAGAAGAATCAGATGTTTATGTAAGTTCAGTGGTGTAAACTCAAGTATCTCAAACGGCAAACAAATCAATGTCTCAGCATATCCAAGAATTAAGCAACGATAAAATTAGCAAACTTTCTTTTTTTGATCAACAGTTGCTGCTAATAGTTTCTGTAATTTGCATACAGTTAATATTAAGTAACTATAATGCAAACTAACAGTTTGTCAACGTACATTGCTTTATATGTAAGGGATCTAATCTTTGCATTGCTTTGGTTCAGTCTAGCTTGGTGTGAAGTGCACTGTCTCTTTCTTTCACCATTTGTTACACCTGTAAAATTGAGCTGGATGGAATTTCTGTTCAGAAAAGAGAAAAGAAAAGAAGGAACCTTCTACTATACCGGATACACAGAAGTCATGTGTGTGTGTGTGAGCACATACATGTACTATCTCTCATAATACTCAGTGTTGTGTCTTGTAATTGCCATATTGTGGATTGGCCACATACAGTGGATGTTGCCAGATCTCCTCTTTAATGTGTGTGTGTGTGTGTGTGTGTTGTCAGACCAATCATAACATTTGTCATGATTTTAGACTTAGACAAGTTTGTGGTTAGTCAGATTTTTAAAAATGTTTTTGAAAGAAGTCTCTTATGCTTATCAACACTGCATTTATTTGATCAAAACTAGAGTACACAGAATTAGTTGTGAAATATTTATTAATTCATATTTAGTTTATTAATATTTATTAATTTATTCCTGTGTTGGCAAAGCTGCATTTTCAACATCCATTACTTCAGGCTTCAGTGTCACATGATATTGTAAAATTTATTATAATATGCTGATTTGGTGCTCAAGAAATATTATCAATGTGTATTATCAACAGTTGTGCTGATTATTAATTTTGTTGAAACTGTGGTAATTTTTTTTTTCTGGACTCTTTGATGAATCGAAAATTAAAAAGAACAGCATTTATTTGAAATGTATATTAACACACATGTATTTACTGTCACTTTAGATTAATGTATTGTGTAATTTCTGAATAAAAAAATTACTTTAAAACAAATTGTACTGACCCCAAACTTTTGAACGGTAGTGTATATGCTTAAAACAAGAAGAAAAAAAATACATTTGACATCACCATGTTGTTAAGCTAACAGTGTGATTTTATAATTAGCATAACAAATACATATACATGTGAGTAATTATTTAATTTAGTACATTTTTCTATCTTGGGCTGCTGTTTCCGGTGAGTTTTTTGTAACAAGTCAAGTCACCAAGCATATTTAGGACCTATAGTTTTTCTTTTTTTTTTATGTTTAATTACAGGCTAAAAAGCAAAGCGTAGTAGCATTAACGTTGGCTGATTATGCAAGAAAAAAAAAATCAATACAAGATTCAATATAAGCTGGCTGGACATGAAATAGGCTTCATTTTTGGTTGTCATGAAGCAGTGATATACCCCAGCACTATCAGTGGTAGGGTCAGGATTTCTATATTGCCTAAAATATCCAGGTTTTGGCTTTGTTTTTCTGTTTTCATACATAAGTATTAATGTAGTAAGACAGTGATATTTAAAGGCCAAATTCAGTAAACACCTTATCAATGATGCATACTTTGCACAGGCAAGTAGATGAACCCAGAATATAAACGCAATGCGCAAAGTTTCACATTAAATGTTTTCCCGCAAACCGTTATAAAGAAAACACTTAACCATGTAGCGTATGGCGTTCTTTGCGTTATAAAGTACGCATCATTAAAAAGGTGTGTACTGAATTTGATCTTTTAATATCACTGTTTTAAAGGCACTTTAAGTGTTTTCACATTAAATGTTTTAGAATGTCACACGGTTTTTTATTGAAGTATTGCGGTGGGTGTTTTAAATGTATTGCAAATGTCCAAAACTTGCATTTTGTTCACATATCTTTATTTTATGCTTTTGAGAGATTATCTAAATATTTGTGGATTGGAAACAGATGGAAAATGGACAGTTCTGCAGTTCTATGGATGTTTTGCCCGCCAGGTCTTTGAGCCAGTCACGTGACTGAAAACTATGAATAGAGAGCCGGCGGCTCCTTATGCTTTCGAATCGCTCTCATGGTACTTTGATGTCAAACACGGATCGGTCTGCGCATCGCTGCTTCAAGATGAACACAACACACCTAATATGTATGAGTAATTGCATCGCTTTGACCATTCTCTGTAGACCCCGCCTTCTCACGTGCTAGTATTGGTCGATTAATGCCTGCATGTTATTGGTCAAACTACTTCTTGATCATTACCTTCAGCAAGTATGAAAACAGGAAAACAAAGCCAAAACCTGGACATTTTAGGCAATATAGAAATCCTGGCCAGGACGTGTCCTGGGAAAAAAAAGGGCACATATAGTCACCCTAATCAGGGGTAGCCTATATAGATAACTGTACTCAGTGGTAGGTTAGCCTACACTAGCACCGAAGAGGATGGATGTGTATAATGTGGAAATGGTCCCAATCAAAGCAACCTGAATTTCATCTGTCCCTCTGATGAGGGGATGATGGAGAAAAAGGCAAAATGAAAGACGTGAGAAGACACTAATATCCCAGCACTCAGCGAAAAGAAATGAATGCTGTTATAACTTTATTGCCCCAATTCTGGACTTGCTCAGAGAAGAAAAAGGGAGCAAAAATTCAATCAGTTCTGCCTGGTGAGTTCCTCTCCCACTTTGCAAGATTAAAAGATCCAATTCTCCCAGCTCAGTCCAGCTCATCATACGCATCAGTCTTATTTTGTGCGAGACACGTTGCGCTAAGATGCACAGGTCTGTTGGGGTTTCCAATGAGGAGAAAGCGATCCGGGTGCTCTTCATCCGCGGGTCTGCATGCGAACTCGATTCCTGCCCTTGTGGACAAGGACGAGGATAATTAAGCCTGGATGGCTTCTTCTCAAGCTAATGATAAAGCTGAACAACAATGTTCATTTACAGAAAGGACACCATGTCTCTCTTTCACACTTTTTTTTTTCTCTCTCACACTTTTCCCCCTTCCTCTTGCCTCTCACTTCTTGTTCGGTCTCAGTATATGGTTTTCTATCCACTAGATGAAGTGTTTTTAGGTGCTAAAAATAAAGTGCTCCAAAATCTGCTGTCAGTCAGAGCACCCTGCAGCTTGCCAATCATGTACCCCAGCCAGTTTCTTTTCCATGGCCTTATCTATTTCTTCAGGCTAAGCTAATGTGATATGTTTTTCCTTCCTTACCACTGCAACAGTGAATGGCTTGGCCTTATATTACTTCAGAAACCCATCAGGAGCAGTTGCTCAATGATTCCAGACTGTGTTTATTATTTAAAGCTAGGATTTCACAATCCACTGCTGTGCTTCTGCACCAGTGCATTGTGTTTCAGTTCTAATAATGAGAGCAGAAGTGACTGCATTTCCCAGGAACTTGTCGTATTTTATTCAGAAGCATTATAGGGACACTATGTGTAAGTTGTTTGACGCCCTTGCAAAGTGGAGGCTCAATTTGACCTATTTTCGACTGAGTATTATACCTTTTTTCCCAATGTCTTGATTTTGTTTCTATTCTACTAAGTGTGTATTGAGATGAATGATTGAGATGCACTTCTGCACCTGTGCATTGTTTCAGTTCTAATAATGAGAGTAACTTGTTGCATTTTATTTAGCAGGATTAGAGGGACACTATGTGTAAGTAATTTTTTTCTATTCTATGTGTGTATTCTATTGAAATGGATGGAGAATACTTTTTGTTTAAAGCTTTTAGGAGTCTTTGGAGTGCGCTTTGGATGTGAATGTTTTAGTGTTGGAGTCTTCGGAAATGTCAAGTCAAGTCACCTTTATTTGTATATCGCACTTTATACAATACTGGTTGTGTCAAAGCAGCTTTACAGTGTCAAACAGGAAAATAGACAAAAACAGAGTCATTTTTCCAGCTAAAGTCAGTTCATTGATGATTCAGTGATGTCATCATCCAGTTTAGCTCTCTTCCAATAGTGTCTGTGCAATCAGTCAAGCGTCCCCAACTAAGCAAGCCAAAGGCGACAGTGGCAAGGAACCAAAACTCCATCAGTGACAGAAATGGAGAAAAAACCTTGGGAGAAACCAGGCTCAGTCGGTACGTATTGTATGGTAGCTTTCCTTTAATGCGCGTACAGAAAAATGTTCTTAGACGGCGTAAGTTTATTTTCAGTATCGGCATTATATGCCATTTCTATATCATCAACAAAAGCCAGTCACTTAGTTCAACTTTAGGTAGATTACTTTCAGAACACAGCTTTTGAATGTCTCCGTCTTGCACGTAAGTTAGCTGACCTTTTTGCAAGTGGTGCTGGGCATCAGAAAATGCTGGTGGGACTGAATCCAACTTGGCATTTGAGACTGGAGCAAAGCTCAAATGTCACATCATTCCCTAGTAATCTTTTTCACGCCTTTTCATTGCCTATAAAAAACTTGCGTTGTTTCAGCATCAGCCTGCGAGAGAGTGAGAATGAGTGAGAATGAAATTTTAGGTTGTAAAATGGGCGTGCTAAAACATTTGAACTTTTAAATTGAAGCCAGATGAAGAGATGGCACCTGCAGTTTCACAGAGTTAATGGGGCTCTGCTGCTTAACCTGTTGGTGGCTGTTATCTACGCTAAGATAAGTTATCTCCAAATTGCTATCTCTTTTAGGCATCCCGGGCCTAGTAATCAGGGGCAATTTTGTGCATCTTCCCATGGTTCCTTTTAAGTTCTTGAGATTGGAGCAGGAGTGCTTGTATCTTTTAGAGGTAAATGCAGAGCACTAGGCCTCAATTTGCCCAATCACTGTTGATTCTAATAGGCACAAAGGTGCTAAAGGGTAGAGATTTTGATTGCGCCAGTCACACACATTCACACGTACTCTTTGCCGGGTCAAGCTCTTGCCTGTGAGGCAAAGATTGAAAGATCAAATGGAGTAGTGTAGTAGAGCACAAAGTGGCTGTGTGCTTTCTTTTCCTCTCTGAGACCGGATTGATTGTTTTTGTTGTCTCACAGCTAAAGGAGGAAGATCGCTGTTCCCTGCTTGGCCTTCCTCAAGTGCTGTCCAGCACAAGCCTAATACAGTTCTTCCACAGTCTACAAGTTGCCTTACGATTTTGTAAAATGGTGGGGAAATCAATAGAGTGAATAGAGGAACCATTTAAGAGTATTAGCTTCTTTCAGAGAGAATCTGGACTGACATAGACATCAGGAAGCTTCAAGTAGACGTTGGCAGCAGATGTCAACATTGCAACGTCAATTAGCCTTAGATGGAAAGATCGATAATGTGAGTTTTCAGTTTAAATAAGAGAAAACACAGTAGCCATTGGGCCATTCAGAGATGATGCTTTTCAAAACAGGAAGGATGTGTATGTGTGTGTCTATTTGCTTTAATGTTTTTACCTTTGGCGAACATTCCCAATCAAACTACACCAAATCCCAATGAGCTGCCCTTCTAGACAGTGTTTTAAGGCATCATAGATGCACTGCTGAATTTAAAGGCTGTTCCAAAAGGTAGGCATGAATTTGTGATGACTTCTAAGTTCTTCCTTTGGCCAAATTCTAAGGAAGAAATGCATTTAAAATCCAAAACAGGTTTTGAAACACTATAATTTTACCCTCACTGATGTAAGTGACATATACACAGTCTTGTTACAGAAAATATATGTTGCAGTTTTCACTTCTTTTATCAAAATTTACCATTAGAAGTTTGTATAGGATGACTATTTTTATAGGATGCGACCAAAGCAAGAATATCTTCAAATATGTCTTCAGATGGAGACTGGCTCATCTTGTATATATATATATATATACTAATATAAGCTAAATAATCCAAAATAATTTTAAAAGGGACAAAATATATATTTTAATTAAAAAGACAGCTAAGAAATATTTGTAAAGTTTTATTTGATTATAATTAGCATACAAGTATATTTGTGATTGGTAAGATGTTTTTAATGTTTTTGAAAAGTCTCCGAGTAAAAACAGTAATATTGTGAAATTTTTTTACAATTTAAAATTCCTGTGATGGCACAACCATTACTCCAGTCTTCAATGTCAATCCATCAGAATATACTGATTTGGTGCTCAAGAATTTTAAAAATGTATTTTCTAATATCAAAGTTGAAGACATTTCTGCTGCTTAATATTTTTTGTGGAAACCATGATACATATTTTTTTCATTTTCAGAATTCTTGGATGAAAAGAATGATAGTGCTCATTTTCTTCATCCATCAATAGTTATTTTTGACCCTGATCACACAATTCCTGAATGCATTGTGACAAGTTCATAGAAGAAGAAGAAAAAAAACAACAACACAATTCAGTTGAGAGAAATGTCTTTTATAAATACCCAGAGAAAAGGAAAATCACAGATGAGATACCTCCAGTAACCTTGTGTCTCCTAGACAGAAATGAGATTTCACATGACTCCTCTAAAGTTTCAGAAGAGATCTTAAACTGTGCTCATAGCCTGAAAATAGCCCAATTGCTTTCGAGGGGTCCCCCAGTAAAATATCGCGTTCGGGGGCTAAAATACAAATTTCTTTGGCAGGGTTCTCCTGGTACAATTCACATTCCAGGGCCTAAATATCACGTTATTGGGGTCGCTTCAACCTGCTGACATAAAAAACAGCCGGCGGCAATGCGGATTTGGCAACACTGGTCCGCAAACTATGTTTCATATAACTCCTCCCCGAACTTCCCGCTGGCCTGTATCTTGGTCTCTCATTGGCTGTAGGTCATCGCCAATGTGTTTTTCAGTCAGAAGTAATTTCACACAGCGTGATTATGAATCGCCTACAGCTCCAGATATTTAGCATGCCAAATATTTCACGGGCGTCGGCGACGCGTCGGCGATTTCCTCAGATCGCGTCTTTGATAATTCACACTGCGTGATTGTCACTCGCGTGAACGAGCGATTTGCCTCTGATTTCGGGCATTTGTCGGCGATTTCGCAAAACCTGTCAGCGAGTGAAAAATCGGGCTAAAATCGTGGAGTGTGAACTCGGCATTAGTTTTAAGAGTAACTGCTAAGCAATGGGTATTTCATTGAGTAAAGTTTTTTTAATGTATGTTTTATTTAATATCTGTTTAATGTATTGTTGAATCATTAGCTTAGCAACATGCTAACATTAAACCAGTCATTCCAATGGGAATCGGTGCAATCAGGAGATTCAGAAAACTTCCCCATGCACATTTCACTCATTTTTAAATTGTTCACATGAATTTACGACAACAATTTTATCGATCAATAAAAATCTACTTGGTTTAAAAGTGTCTTCTGTGTCAGCAGTCATCATATATCGCTACGCTATTAACAATGAGCCTTTTCGTAAAATTTTGCTGCAATTTTATTCTTCTTTAGTAAAATGTCTCAAATGATATATCAGTCATCTATGAGTTTCCATTTCAGCTAGGATGCTGCCTTCGAAAGCAGATAGCTAGGTTTTGCAACAGAGCTTCTGTCTGCCTTTCCCAATTTTGCCCTCTCTGCTTTTGTTTTGAGGGCCTCTCTCTCTCTGTCTCTCTCTTTGTGCTGCTGACTGGGTCTTACCTCCACTGGGACTACCCATCGTCATCTTTCATCTCCCTTGCATACATTAGCTCTGTTGTCATGGTGCTGACCGGTGTGCACTTGCCGTAGGGACTGACTACTGTCTCTCAGACCCTGGAGCAGGTGATCAGTGAATGACAGGAGCCCCCCAGGATGGGACCCCCCATCCCTCACATTGGGACAGAGCAATAGAGATGAGGAGAACTGATAAACAACAGATGTTTCGACAAGGGAAAGAAAGAAGGATTGTGGGGAGACAAGAAAGAGAGGGAGATAGAGCGTGAAGGGAGAGGAAGAGGACTGGAGAGGTTTAAAATAATTAAAGAGGGTGGAAATCCCTGGAGAGACTGAAGCAGAGGTGTTCCAGCTGCTGAAGGCAAAGTGCTGCCACAGCACCATGAAACTTCACAAATGTGTAAAACAGGTGGACACTCATGGACAGGGGCAGTTTAGGTCCTCATACAGCTACTAAATCCAAAAGTTGAAGTCTAAGTGAGAGTTGGAGGTGGACAGAAATCTGTTTTTTGGCTTACCCCACTTAAATCTATTTCATTCTTTGTAGTGTGAACTGAGGGCTCAGGGTTTGGCTGGTTAGCATGACCCTGTTAGCCTCTGCGGCTAGAAATCGTAACTACAACATCTGGCAGTAAAGAGCATCTTTGCTCCATTGATGCCTAAGATTTTTACGGAATGTATTTTTTGGGTTCCATCAATTTCTCTAATGTTTCATTATGTCTTATAGTTGTTGTTTTACCAGTGAACGATACTTTCTGGAAGGCTCTTCAAAGTGTGAAATAACTTTTTTTTCCCCCCAGTCTGTTGCTTGTCACAGGACTGCTGTTATATAGAAACAGTCTATGTGAAGATTCTTCAAAACTGGGGTGTAAATAATGACAGAAATTTATTTTCCTTTTTCCATTTTGAACTATTCCTTTAATTCACTTACATTGGAAGTCAAGGGTATGGTATTCTGGAAGGTTTTTAAAGAAGAACTGTGCACTCGCACTTATACTCGCCAAGGCTGCATTTATTTGATCATAAGATTAATACTGAACATTAATGCTGTAAAATGTTATTGCAATTTAAAATAACTGTTTTCTATTTGAATATATTTAAAAATGTAATTTATTCATCTGGCAATGCTGAATTTTCAGCAGCCATTAATCAGTTTTCAGTGTCACACGATCCTTTAGAAATCACTCTAATATGCTGATTTGCTGCTCAAGAAACTTTGAAAACTGTTGTGCTGCTTAATATTTTTTGGAAACCACAATATATTTTTTCAGGATTCTTTGATGAATAGAAAGTTCAGTGTAAATGTAAAAATCTTTACTGTCACTTTTGATCAATTTACTGCATCCTTGTTGAAAAAAGATTTGATTTCTTACTAAAAACAATTGCACTGACCACACACACGTTTGAACGGTAGTATAAGTTAATACTTCCATACAGCTTGTGTTGTTTGAGTTGTAAAGTTATCTAAATCATCCTTTTAGGAATGGAGCTACAATTCTTATGGACAGATGAACTTCTGGTTACCAGCATAAAACCTGTGGGTGGGTTTTTCCGTAGGGTATATAAACATCTCTTTTTGATATCCTTACGCATATTGTGTGAAATGGTTTTCATAGTTTGCAGGAGTTCAAAGATTGGGGAAAAAATTTTTACAGACAAGCCATTTTACCATAGTTGTCACATGTTAACACACAATGTTTAATAATGTTAATGTTAATAATGTTTGACTTTTGAAACAATGTGTATGTTACTCTAGTGCAACACCTTGCCTTGTAGACTTTCATTACTGTACATGCATTTTACCTTTGTTTTTGTTTTACTGAGGAACAAATCAAATGCTTAATTAGTACTGAACCCAGAACATTCTTTTAACGGTGCCAACAGCAACATGATAAAAGACACCAATGCTCAATAAATAATTACATTCATTAATAATGATAATCTCAATAAACAATTCTTCTGCCAATACAGACCATGTGCGTACTGTAATTGTAGGCTGTGTACAGTTGCCAAGCACTGTAACTATCAAAGATCATTCTATGAAACGAATATTTGGCACAATAAAATAGAATTTTTGATGTAAAGTCACAGGTATGTGTTCATAACAAGAGTGGCTTCAAACGTGGCTAATCCAATCAAATTTTAGAGCCAGAAAAGTTGTTCTATAAATGTTTTTTTTTTTTAAATTCTTCTATACTACATAAAACCTAAATCTCATTCTTGACTATTTCTACGTGAATAAACATTTTTAACACCACAAATACAATAGCACCGTGTTCTAGGTAGCACTTTACTGGAACAAAACAGTTTTGTATGGCTCTTTCTTGTGATTCAGTGCCAGGAACATTAAAGAAAATGTAAATACCCAGCCTCCAGTGAGTGTTTGTATGATCATATGACCAATTAATGAAGTTATTTTGGATTAATCAGATGAACAGCAGAACATATTCTCGCACTTAGCGGAGGCTCCAGAGACACTTGACTTATCTTAGATATGTGAGTGGGTTTATAAGTGTGAGTGTGTGTTTATGAGTTGTAAAGTAAGACATGCCTGAAGACACATATACATAATTCATACATATTCAGAGCTCTGGGGCTTTATTAACAAGGGTGGTGGGATTTCACTAGCAGTTTTTTTCTCTTTGCTGTTTGTCTCTTGCTTTTAGAGAGCTTAAAGTGTGTGTGCATGTGAATAGTTTGGGTATGTCAGGATGCTTCAATCCCATAAAGTTGACACAGATTCAGCAGCTTTATGATCTGTGAATGTGCATGTCATTTGGGCTTTTGTGTTTTCTTTTAGGCTTTAGTGGCCGTATAGATTGAGTTTAGCGTGGCATGTCAAGACGTACTCGCTGTACCCACCATTCTCCAAAGGCACATTCATCTATTTCTGTCTCATTTCCACTCATAACATATTCTTACTGCTTATATAAAATGTCACACTTCCACCTAACACAGCTGAGCAATCCACTTTTCACAATCTCAATCCCACCAGAGGGTTTAGAAATTATTCCAATATGTTTGAGGAGAGAGCTGGGCGCAGGGCTTAGGTACAAAATACATTGGGGTGTTTTATGCGTGTGTGAGAGAGGAAGCGCTTTAGGTGTTAAGTTTGAAGTGTTAAGCTTTGGCACAAAGGCGTTGGTCTCCTGTGTCCAATTAGAGTACTGAATCGGCTCTCGATGATTCCGTTGACACACTTGAATCTGTGACAGACGAAGACGGGCGATTTGAGAAGAGTGTTAGAATTAGCTGCTGTACTGTATGTTACAGATGACGGGGTGGTCGGCTCTCCTGAATGACTTCTTGGAGCCGCAGGTTGTTGACTTACAAGTTGCTCCCCATATGGAATAATACATAGTGTTGCATAGTGCCTTTGTCGTTTTTCATCGTCTCCCTTTTGTATAATTCTGTTTTGAACAGACATATTGTTTTTGAATCTGAAATATCTTGAGCTTGCAAAGGGAGAACAACCTTCAAAACATCCTGATGAGCAGAGAGAGACACTAACTTTTGAAAAATGTTTGAAAAGTGTTTGAGATGAAGACTCCAGTTATGTTAATAACTACAGTAGATAGCCTTATAAAGTAGCCTAATAAAAATTGGATTAGCAGGTCGCCTTATGAGGATGTCATGTTGAGCTCCCATGACCAAAAGGTTACAGTGTGTTTCTTTTTTTCTGTTAGCTGTGCACAGAAATCACTTTATGAACATGTTATACTGTGCTACATTACAAAGTGCACCTTTTCAGCATGTATATAAATGCTTTGATTGCAGTGTTAAACTAACACTGCTAATGACTAAAAGTCCAATTAATTTCTGACTGTGAATTAATTATTTTTGTAGATACACTACCATTCAAAAGCTTAGGGTCGCTAAGATTTTTATGTTTTTGATTTTTACTATTTCTATTTGAATATATTTTTTAAAAATTATTTATTCCTGTGGTGGCAAAGCTAAATTTTTAGAAGCCAATACTACAGTCTTCAGTGTCACATGATCCTTCAGAAATCATTTTAATATGCTGATTTGGTTCTAAAAAAAACATTTCTTACTATTATCAATGTTGAAAACTATTATCAATGTTTGTTGAAAATTGTGACACTTTTTTTTTTCTTCAAGATTCTATGATGAATATAAAGTTCAAAAGAAAAGCATTTATTTGAAACATAAATCTTTTGTAACATTATAAATGTATTCACTGTCACTTTTGATCAATTTGATTAATTCTCGCAAAACAAAAGTTAATTTCAAAAATCATTTGAATGGCAATGTAGATACTTAGAGTACAAATGATTGATTAAATATTGTTGTGCTCATTCAAAGAAAAAAAACAATGCTTTGATTATAACAAAAAATGTAAAGTATTTTTTTTTCTCTTGTATTGAACTTTTTAAAGTCTATTTTGCAACATATGCTATTTAATCTAAACGGTTCTTCTGAGACAAAAAAATAAATACAAATAAATATATATATATATATATGTCATATTTTTTGGGCTCAGATTTAATTAATATTTTTCATACAGGTCAGCTGATCATATTGATGTTGTATTTAAATCTATGCTTGCTTTTCACTGACTTCACATTTAAAATGTTTAAAACTGGTCCCTAGGCTAGTTTTGTTACAGTATATAATATAGTTATATTTTATAGTGCCTCTAATGCATTAAAAACACCAAAGTGTTTCCTATTTGTATGAAGTGCCATAATAGTCACGCTGCTATTAGCATTAGGAGAATTCTGGGAATCCTGCTCCATTTGATCTCATTTTCTCCTTTAACACCAATGTTCACTTGCTTTCTTGCGCTGTGATTCTTTGCTTGCATTTTCCCCCCCTCCTGGTTCAATTGCTTCCTTTAGTCAAAGCTCTCTCTTCCTCCACGCCACTTCAATGGGTCAGCTTGCCTCCATGCCCTTGACTGGGATGTATTGGAACATATTGCAGTGCTAAGCCTTAGCGACAGCTCTGGCTGATTTACTGTTCGGTGGGACCTCCTCTCCACCCTCTGATGCCCCCTGTGAGTAGCCCTGGTCTCGGGGAGGAGATGAGTTTGCGTGCTCTGTCTGGTTTACTGAGCTCCAGGACGACTGGGGCTAGCTAGGCATAGAACCAGGGCTCCATTCTCTCTTACACAGACAGGTCCATTGATTCTGCTGTCTGTGCTGTCTCTCTTCATAACGCAGATTACATAGAAGCCTGACGCCTGCTCTCGCTGTCTTCCCAGACCCCTCTCTTGCTTGTTCTCTCTCTCTCTCGCTCGCTATGTCACTGGCTTCCTAGGGTCCTGTTCATTTTTGCATTCTCATCCCGACCCATCCTTTCTCATCTTTGCTGGCCTTCTCGGTGTCTGGTTCTTTTTCAAAGTCCCACAAACACTTGTCAGTTCCAACACTCTGTCTCTATGTCTCTGTCTTTCTATCTGCCTCTTCCTGTTGTCATCCATCATTCCATATTCTCTGTCCCAGTCCTGTGCCATCCAGAATCGCACTCCGAAATCAGTAAGAGAGAGTGTAGATCTGCCCATTCAACAGCTTATGTTTTTGTGGATGGTGTGTACATCAAAGTGTTATTTTAGTAATATTTATGTGTTATTTTAGTATGTCCTATTATAGTTTTTATTTTAAATTAGCTTTTAGTTTTCATTTAAATTTTTAGTAATTTTGTCTCGTGCTTTTATTATTATTATTATTGTTATTACTGTTACAGGGTGAACGAGACGTGAGACGTGCGGATCCATATGCAAGGCCTTTATTTCCAAGACGTGGTCACATAACAGGCATGGGTCAAACGGTGGCAAACAGGTATATTGAGGGCAAGACACAAGAGTAGTCCAGTAAACGGGCGTGGTCGATATCCGGCGAACAATGTCCAAACAGGGTAATCCAAAGGGGTAACCCGAAACACAGGCGATGGTCCAGGCGAGAGGTAAACAGTATCCGAACAGGGCGAGACGAGAGGGGTAATCCAAGACAGGCGAAATCATACAGGGCAAGCAGAGAACAGGCGAAACCAGAAAACAGGCTAGAGTACAAACACGGGAAAACAGACTATGAACAAGACTAAGGCTAGACTCAGAAAACTTGGAATGGCTCCGTAAAGTAGCTATCACTGGAAGAGTGATAAGTGCTAAACAATACTCGGCAGCCAAAAAGAGGAAGTCCATGGCTTATGTAGAGTGTGTGTGTTTGGTTACAGCTGTTGGTGTAATCAGTGCAATGGATGATGGGAAATGTAGTCCGGAGTGAAGTGCAACATTTAGTGTGGTGCAAGAGTCCATAGTAATGAGCGGGTGATCTCTGGTGGTGAGCGAATGGAAGTGCATGGACAGGATTCGTGACAATTACTATGAAGGTTTAATTTATTTAAGTTTTAATTCAGTTTTTTTTTAAATTTATTTCTAGTTATTAATTTTAGTGCTTCAACTTATTTCAGTTAGTTGTCAAGACAACAATACAATTTTTGTTTATTCTTTTTCATTTAATAGTTATATTTTATTTCATCTTTTATTTCAGTTAAAATATTTGTAATAAGTTGTAGTTAACTATAATAACCCTGGGGTACATATGAAATGTTTCAGCTTTGTGAGGCTCGAGAGCATGAAAATGACAGTAGCTAGAGGAAAAAAAAAGTGTCAATTTATTATCAGTAGGAATTTGGGTCAAAAATAACTTTTTTTTTACTTGCTTAATTGTCATGAAAACAATATCACAATGCAAAACAATTATGATGGTCTCAACAATTGGCTTTATTAATTAATTAATTTATTTATTTTAATGGCGACAGTGTCACAATTCATCCAAAACGACATCTCTCCTTAGGTAGCTGTGGTGCAGCAGTAGCGCTGGTGATGGTGACACATATGAGTCACAGTGTTCCCAGAGATGTACATTTAAGTTTGGCCTGTGCCACGTTCTGAACCCATTCCCCCATCCCTCTGCTATGCTGTCAAATGAAGGCAAAATCCCATAACGAACAAAGTGACATTTCCCTTTAAGGGAAGAAATGTAATATAAACTCTTGGTGGTTTTGTAGATGAGCATTGACTTATTAGTATGCAATTGCAGTTACTGTACATAGTTAGCTGGGTGTGTAATGGTCTGCACATTGTTTGTGTAAATATATTTTGTCTATACGTGCAAGTGTGTTAGCGATTAAACCCACTGTAATCATTACCCCATGTCATTGTTACACAGGGTAATCACATGCTGTATCATTTGCATAATTACAGGTGATGTGTTAAAATATGTGCCAGCAAGACAAGCAGATGTTCATTGTATCCCATAATACTCCTCTGATGGCATTACATAACGTAACGAGTCACGTGAAGTATAATTACGAGATGGCGAGAGTAACAATTATTTCACAGTGACAAAAGAAGCAGCTAAAGCTCAGTGGCTTTTGGTAATTCATGTATTTGCTTCTGCTTCTGAGGTTTATAGAAGTGAGATGGTTGGTTAATATTACTATTAATGAGGTCTTAAAGGGTTAGAGCAGCATGATCAGTCATTGCACAGCGTGATCGGTTATGAGATGTGTGAAGCAATGACAATTTGCATTGATATCAAACCTGGCTCAACCTTCATGCAAAAAATAAATAAATAAATAAATAAATTA
>NW_015547662.1:83891-132879 GCF_001515605.1 Sinocyclocheilus anshuiensis | reverse complement strand
GTTTTTAATATAAAAGTAGTAAGGGTAGTAATAACTTTGAAATGCTTGCACATTTACTCATTAATGGGAAGTTATTCATCATATAAAATATGAAATATCTTAGAAAGCAATCTTGAAAGCAGTAAAGAAAGACTGAGTGTCTGATTAACCAGAAAAAAATAAAAAATATGGAAAGAGATAAAGATTTGGAAAGAAAATGAAAAAGGCCTCTGAAAGCATCAAGCCTCTTTTAGTCTTTTGTGACAGACTACAGAAAAGTAAGGAGTTATGGAATTGTGAGTAAAAGAGTGCATTAAGAAACCATGGAAACACAGCATACAAGGCTTAGAGAGAGAAATTACTCTCATTCCCATCTCTCCAATTCATTCTTCATGAAAGAAATGGCACAGAAGGTACTGGGAATGAGAAAAAGAGAATGAAAGCAGTAATGAGGAGGAGGACGAAAAAAAAAAAAAGACTGGGCGAGTTGGTATGACAGTCACAGCTCTTGCTGAAGCCATTAATGTTTTTCAGCAGGTTGTTAAAAGCATTATTGTCTGCACTTGAGATCACTGAAGAAGGCCACCAGCAGTGTTAACCCTGCACTCCACATCTGAACCCAACAACATGTTTTAGCTTTAGTTGAACTGCTCTCCCTTCCAATTAAACCTCAAATCCAATGGCAATATCCGGACAGTTGGTATTTGTGAAATGGTTTAATACATTCTGATTAAACTGGTAAAGTTTTTTTGCTTTATGCACGGTCTGCATAGTATATTTCTGTATGCATATACTACCTAGGTGGCCAACTGCCAAACTGTGAATTCATTTCAATTCATTTCACTTGGATGTCCTTCTTAAGTTGTTATGTCATCAGACTGCCAAATGTTAATGGAATAATTCTATATGTATGGTTTAAAGTGCCCCTATTATGCCATTTCGAATATTGCCTTTCATGCAGTGTGTAATGTATCTGTATATGAATGTAAACGATCTGCAAAATTGTAAAGCTGAAAGTGCACGATAAATAAAGTTATTGTCTCCCAAAAGAAAGAATTGACTTTGAACAGCCGAAAACGAGTCGTCAGTAATTTGAATCCCACTTCTGTGATGGCTACACATCACAGGGTAAAACATTTGCATAATGCCCGCCTATGTTCTACGTACAAAACGATTGCTCTTAAAAATATGGCTCAGTAAGTTTATTTGGACCAGCTGGCTCCACTGAATCTCATCCTGTAAGTATGATTAATAATTGATGTTTATATTTTCAATCTAGCGTTCAAAATACGGAACTATGGCAATGGGCGTATCGTTTCCGAAACGCGCTGTACACGGTAGACCAATCACAACAGACTGGGCTATCTGACCAATCAGAACAGAGTAGGCTCATGGAAAAGAGGGGTTTAGAGAGGTTGAATCTTAGAACTGCTTTGAACGAATCGTTTCAGAATCGTTGGATTGTTGGAAAATGAGGTGATATTAAATGCATATTTCGAGAAAACAAAAGTGTTTTGTGACCTTGCATGCATGTAAACCTATTGCAGGAGACTCCCAAAACAATATTAGGAACCTTAAAATGGCATAATAGGGGCACTTTAAATAAATAATGACTCAAACTTTGGTTTAAACTTTTTTTTTTTTCTTTTGAAAATGTTATTTTCATAACATTGTCACAAGATATATAGCTATTTAAAAAAAATTAATGAATGAATTAATTCATTCATTTGCGTTATTTATTTGCAGTTTTGACCTGGGTATCAACTTTGGTTTTACATGTGATGTTGTGATGTTATGCAGGTTTTTACTAATTATAAAATTGGGAAATATCTATATAATTGTATAATTATTAAAAAAAAGTAGTAAGTAGTAATAACTTTGAATCGTTTGCAGATGCACTTATTAATGCAAACTTAATTATCAGATGCAATGTTTTTTTGTTGAAAAATGTTGGGTTATGACAGTTTTGGAAGTCAAGACTGACCCAGTTCCAAAATGACCACAAAACAAAAAGCAAATAACATAGAAACTCATGATGTGCTATATTCTAAGTTTTCTGTAGAATATAGCACATCATGAGTTTCTATGTTATTTGCTTTTTGTTTTGTGGTCATTTTGGAACTCTACAACATCCATCCCTTTTCGCTTTCATTGTATGGAAAAGAGCTTGACATTTTTCAGGTTGTCTTCTTTTGTGTTCCACAGAAGAAAGACACACAGATTTTAAACAACATGGTGGCAAATACTGTAAATGGCGAATTTTGACACAAAATTGGATAAAAATGCAAAATAAACTCTTGAGATGAAACTAAAATAAACCGTGAGTTCATGTGATAGAAAAAAAAATGTAGCACTTCATAATGTTTATCTTACAAAACATTATGTATACATTACCTATTGTGCAGTACGTACATAGTAGGCAGTATTTACTTAGTCCCAAGCCAGTGCCCTCCCTCAGATAATGTGCTGACTTTGTGTGCAGTCATCATGATATTAAAGATATAAACTTTTATAGGGACTTACATTGTTACAGCGCAATATTTTTATAGTCAGCCATCTTGTTTTTGGTCCTCAGTGGAACACACTTGACAGTGTGGCAAGGACAAAGAATCACATGACTTTTATGCTGTGATGAACAGGACCTTCATATCTACTATATGATGACAAAATAATTATAGACAATGCAGCAGTCGCTCAATTGAGAAGAATGTGAAAAATACAAATAGTTCCAGGAAAAGATATGACATTGAGAGCAACACATTGGAGACTGTGGCATGTGGTGGTCTTCTGAATTGAGACGGCTTTTTTTCCAGCAAGGATGCATTAAATTGATCAAACGTGACAGAAAAGATAGTTACATAAGATATATTTTTCACATAAATTATTAAAGAATCCTGAGGAAAATGTGGTATAAGAGCCACAAAAATATTAAGTAGCATAACTGTTCTTAACACTGATGATAAGAAATGTTTCTTAAATACTAGAATGATTTCTGAAAGATCATGCGACACTGAAAACACTGAAAATTCAGCTTTGTCCTCACAGGAATAAATGACGTTTTATAAATAAATTACTTCATTTTAATAAAATAAATAAATAAATAAATGCAGCCTTGGTGAGCATAAGAGATCTTTCAAAATCATTGAAAAAAAAAATTGAACAGTAGTGTACTTCTGTGGACTTTATTGCCAAAAACTGTTGTTTGTCTATTATTATTAATAGCCACCTTCTTTTTTTAGATCATTAGTCATCAGATCCTTGGTAAACATTGCAAGTATATTGAGGATGGCATGTATGGAGGTGCACCTTCAAAATATTCACCAAAAAGCATCTCACTCAAAGATCATTTCGCCTTTTGATCATGTGAAAATTATTGACTTAAAAGTGGTGATGTCTCAGTGGGTGAGTTGTTTACTTTGTAATTATTCTGTCCATTTTCACCAGTTTGACACATTCAGTCCGATTTGCACGGTATGACGCTGACAGCACGATCAGCCAATCATAGCGACATGGATGAAAACTCCTTCTGAAGCTTCATTTGCTGCTAAAATAATGTTTTAGAGACATTTATTTGATATTATTCTTATTTTATTTCATTTTATTTGTACTGCCTTTCTCAGAGAAAACCCTGATGGGAGAATGAGTGAGTCTAATGACATAGCAGTGTATACTGGTTAAATGTAAGCGTGTCCCTACCATCAGTCAACTGATGAGGCTGTCAGTGGTGAAATGTTTGAAAATAAATGGAGAGTTTATGATTCAGCTCTTGTACAAGCTATTAATGGTCTTCATCGGGTGGTTGAAGCTGTTATTTTTGTGCATTTAAAGAGCAAATGTAATGGTGAGGTTAGGAATACTGAAGAGCTTTTAAAAATAGCCAATAGACCAGGGACTAAGATGTGGCTATAATACGCTTACATTCCCTTATTTTGACTTTTTAAAATTTATTTATTTATTTTCACATTTAGATTACAGCTGCTGTCATCTAACACTCACTTAATGTTTATTTAAAACAACAACAAAACAAATAAATGAATAATATGAACAAAAATGTACTTTTTCATATAGTACAGTTATCAATTTTTTTGCATATCAATTTTTTAATATCGTACAATTATACACTTGTAGTATTAAAAAAAAGGGTTTTGTTTGTGTGTGAATTGTTTTTAATTTAAGCTATTTTTTTCAAGAAAGAGATAAATGAATACTTTTTATTCAGCAAGGATACATTTGACTGATCAAAAGTGACAGTAAAGGCATTTATAATGTTAAAAAAAGGTTTATATAAAAAAGGTCTGTTCTTTTGAGCATTCTATTCATCAAAGAATCTTAAAGTGTCACGTTTTTTATTTTTTATTTTACACAAAACAGTTAAGCAGCACAAACGTTTTCATTGATAATACTAAGAAATTCTACTTGAGCAGCAAATCAGAATATTAGAATGATTTCTGAAGGATCATGTGACACTGACGACTGAAAATTCAGCATTGCATCACTAGAATAAATGACATTTAAATTTAATTGTTTTTTACTGTATTTTTGATCAAATAAATGCAGCCTTGGTTAGAATAAAAACTTCTTTCAAGAACATAGAAAAATCTTACCAACCACAAACATTTGAATGATAGTGTAGACAATACATTATAGAATTGTAATAGCTGTCATTAATTGCTTATTGGCCTTAACACGAAAATAATTTAATTTCTGGTTAATTTCTTGTAATATAACCGATATATATTGGCATATTACATTACAGCATATTACAAAGTTGTAAAGTAGAGTGCTTCTGATAGGAAATCTCAGAATTGATAATTTTAGCTTTGGCAGAGCTTTGAACCAGAGGACAGACACACACACGCGCACACGCACAGGCACACGCACACACACACACACACACACACACACACACACACACACACACACACACACACTCACACTTTTATGCTTTCATAATGTGACATGCTCTATAGGTCAGATCCCCAGCGTCTCTTCTCTAAAAATCATGTTGGTTTGCTCAAAGGCAGGGAGCAAACAGCAAAAACTCATTTACATGTTATATTATGTTTATGTAATAATTAACAGGGTAACAGATGTATTAGAGAGTGTTCTAACTGCCCTACACTACAAATGCAAAAATGACTTGATTTTGCCACCCTGTATAGTTGTATGCCAGTTCATTATTTTTTTTTTCTTATGAACATGCATAGAAACTTATTCATGAAAGCTAATATTGTGGTTCCATCTGGTTATACATTTGAGAGTGTGTGTGTGTGTGTCAGCACGAAAGTGACTGTAAGAGGAATAGAGATGTAGAACAGGTGGCTGGACATGTTGATTAGAACCACTGACAGTTTGGAAGTTTAAATGCAAAATTAGCCAGTGTAAATGAGAATCCCTTAACAGCACATCTGTGTAAGTGCAAGTGTTTATATGTATCAGCAACAGGCATTATAGTACCAGGAGTTGAAGTAAACTGACGTGACTTCATTAAGATTTGAGTTGACCGTGGCCAATTTTAGGGTTTAGGGGTTTGGCAGTGTTCAGTAATCACAGGTGGTCACGAGTGGTTGGACAGTGAAGATGTGGTAAAATCTCTTTATACTTTATGCCGTGACTTAAGATTTAATCATTTTTTTATGCATCTGTCAGCAGGCATTCAAAAAGTAGACATATTAATTGTTTCTGATCTAGTTGTATATTTGTAACTAAAATGAGATTGTGATTGTGTAATTCATTGCCTCCTGAGATATGAACTGGTTATTCCTGAAATAGAAAACAAAATGATGGAAGAACTTCTATAAAGGAATATATTGAATCTCAAACACTTTATTAATTAAAGCTTAATTATTTACACAATAGATATTGTTTTGTGGCAGATTAACAGCTACACTGAAAAAAAGTAACAGCAAGTAACATTGAATTAAATGTGAAATTCTGATGCAGAAATACTGAAATTGTATTTTCTTGTAAAACGTATTCCAATAGTCTTTGTTTTATTTACAACTTTGAAAAAGCAACTTTCAATTGAAAATAACACCTTCAATTAAACATGAAATTTTGAAGTAGGGAGACTCAAATAGTAATTCTAATTTTACTATTTGAAAAAAACATTGATCTTGTTTCATTTATAACTTAAATAATTTTTTACAGTGTAGTTTACAATATTGATATGATTTTAAGACCTATTTATATGGTGTGAGAAAATTCTAAGATATATATTATACGGACAATATGCTATTATATTGGCTTTTATATTGTTATTGCACTATATCCAATTAAAATTATTAAAATGCTAAATCAATAAATGTAAATGTAAGCACCCCATGGGCAAATGGTAAGTGAACTAAAATAGTAAAAATATTTAAAATTGACCTTGAATTGTAATGTTGTAATAAAAAATTAAACCTAATATGACTGAAAATATGTTGCAACTGCCATGTGGAACTAATTAACATGTGTATAAAGCATTTGGTTTTAAGGCATTGTTGCTTCAGGAAGTGCTACCAGGTGGGTCCAGAAATATCTTTATACTTTATAATTACTGTGTGTAACTGCTGGAAGGGTTCTGGTACAACAGGGATTATCTCTGAAGACAAAAATCAAAAGCTTTGTTTTAGAATACTTATGAGTGCACTCATAGTACGGCTATATGCTATTGCTGGAAGGTGTTTGATCACGCACAACACTAATGGCCTCACTGTTTCAGATGTCATCTTCAACTCTTGAGGAATAGCCTGCTTTTCAGACCAAATTTCACACATGTAGGAGTTTGTTATATACACTGTTATAGTCATACTCACACGTGAGTAAACACATGCACTATTATACAATTATTTTGTGTGGGTGTTTGGTTTAACAGTTGCAAAAGATGCTTTTAAATATTTTGCCAATTAGTGTGTAGCGCTGTGTTTAGTGGTTGTAGCCACAGTGGAGAAATATGATAGTTAGAAAATACACACACACATGCTCAACTTTTAAAACTTCATATTAATTCTGAGAGGAATTATAATAGAGTTGAATAACTCGCTCACAGTATTCAGCAACACATCAGATTAATTTGACCGATCAACAGTGAAGATGAATGCACAGACAAGAACACGGAGGCAGATGTGGTGTCACAACAATAACATGGCCCTGAATGTCAATAAGAAAAACTCATTTTCGACTCCAGTGCACCCAGACAGATTCTCCACCCTAATCATCACTAATGGGGCCACAGCGGAGACTGCAAACTGCCTGGGGTTACATGGGCTGCAGATTTGAAATTGTCCTTCCCCAGACCCTAAGCACCAAAGACATTCCCATTAAGATACAACGGCACCTCTGGTTTCTGGAGAGTTTTAAAAATAGCGGTCTGGTATCAATGTGACAAGAAAGGCAGTATTGGAGAATGTTACACTCGTTGCATTATTACAATAATTACAATATTTGTGTAAATTAACTCTTTGGAATGATTTTTTCACCAACAGCATTCTAGGGCTCTGTCTCTTCCAGAATGACAGCTTTTTGCTTGGCTTGCAGGTGTTTTGTAATTCAAAGTGGTAAAATGTAATTCAAAGTGGTAAAGTGTTTGTCCAAATCTGCGTAGGAAGTAAGAGGTTTGCAGTTGTATCGGTCATTAAATTAATAGAATACTGACATGCATGACTTATTTCAGTTAGTAACTTATCTTGTAAATTTAACAATGGACGCATTGGATGCGTCCGAAATTTATAGGCAGCTGACTTGTTGCCTTGCTGCCTTATCAGGCAATGACTTTGTAGGCAGCGTTTGCGCACAAAGACACCTGACGAAACTGATTTCGGACATGCTTCCGAGTAGGGTTGAAAATCGAAATTCGATTCCGATTCCAGAATCGGATACTTAAGGTCAGGAATCGGATACTTGTTGTCAAATTAAAATTTCGATTCCGCCTATCGATTCCTATGCGCTTTTTTTTTTCTTCATCTGTGAGGACCGGACCTAGCGATCTGCCAGGACCTTGCTCGCTAATCTAAGCGCTCCAAAGTTTGGCTATGTACATTTGCGATCAGAAGCCAAAAAAGCGAAGTATAATATCTGGGATAGCTAAACATGTTGCAAGAGAGGTGTCACCACCAACATAACAAAGCACTTTAATTTAATAGATCGTTAAAGATCGTGAACACGATTCAAACACCAACGTGATTCTATTCCTAAATTACGATTCGTCTGTTTCATTCCTCCACCTTTGACGTGTGTGATCAATGTTGTGATCACTTGGTTCGTCTGTGCAGAGTACGATCACACCAGTGTGATTTGAACATTTAAATCTGTGTTCGTGCTTCCGCTGACCTAAAGAGAGCAGCTGTCTGTCATGAATGAAACAGCTTCACAGTCTTTTCAGCCACACAGTATCATTATTTCTTTGTTACAAACATTCAAATCACAGAAGTACGGGGATAAAAGTTTATAGTTCATATATAAACTGTGTGTTCGATGTGTATGGTAGCGATTAAAATGGAGTAAATCACCTTTTGAAAGTAATTTGACACTTCAAATGAAGATTTGTCGATTACATTGTTACGCCAGTAGGTGGCAAAAAGGGGCTGTTAAAATGTATTTGTCTTTGAATCATACAAGAGATTCATTCTAGAACGCTGATTCATCCAGTAATGAAACAAGTACATCTTGAGTGAGTCATTGAATCATTTATTTGATGTTGATTTTTGTTCATGGTATTCAGCTCCAATAAATGGTTTGCAAAAAAGAGGCACAGTATAAATGTTTGATATCATTATTTAATCACATTGGAATCGAAACTGGGAATCGAAAAGAATAGGAATCGATAAGCAGAATCGGAATCAGAATTGATAAAATTCAAACAATACCCAACCCTACTTCTGAGGCAGCGTAATGGTTTAATGATATACAACAAAACAGAACGAGCTTTGGTGATAACTAAGCAAATATTTAATTACTATGATACTGATTTCTCGCTATGAATAACATCAAAAGTGCAAAAGTTGGTCAGAAACATATATTTACACACAAACTGACCATCAAATGCAACTTTCAGATGCCTTTTTTTTTTTTTTTTTTTAGCTCAACCATCACAGAATGGAACACACAGGATTGTGGGATATCAAAGGCACCAAAAGATACATCTATGCTGCCTTCAAAAATCAATCAGATGAAGGCATCTCGGGAGACAGGAAGTGAAGCTGACATTGGATTTGGACGTGCCTTAATGCCTTGCTACATTGGAATGCATCCTCCGAAGGCAGCATTTTTCAGCAACATGGTCAGCAGCAATACTCAGGTAGGCTGTGGCATTTAAACAATGCACTTAAGTAGCCCAAAGTGTAATAAAAAAAAAAAAATTCCATACAATCATACCACTACCACCAGCAGCCTGAACCATACCAGCTTTTTCACTGTCGGGCCAGTGCGAGCCAGGGCTAACAACGAGTCGGACGGTGCCAACAGCCTCACACTTCAAGCTGCAAGGCTAAAATCAAGCTGTGTTTCTACTGTCGGACCAGGGCTACTCTAAATCCCCACCTTTAACACACCTTCCTGAAGCAAACATCACAAAACCCCATCTTTTCACCCGCGAGCGGAAAATGTAATGAAAACTAACTATATTGCAAAATGAACTTAAAGGGTTAGTTCACCCAAAAATTAAAATTAGCCCACAAATTATATGACTTTCTTCTTTCAGACGAATCCAGTCGGAGTTATATTAAAAATTGTCTTTGATCTTTCAAGCACTATCCTTGCAGTCAGCGGGTGTTGCATTGCTTCAGTCCAAAATAAGTTAAATAAAAATCGCCCATCCATAAAAAAAATGTCTCACACGGCTCCGGGGGGTGAACAAAGGCCTCATGTAGCAAATCGATGCGTTTTTGTAAGAAAAATATCCATATTCAAAACGTAATAATCATCTTTAATGTAGCTTGCGCCAACAGTCCTACACAGAAGCAGCTCCGGGCGGATGACGTATGAGGTCAGCTTTGCGCAAGCGCCGCTCAGAAGTGACGCATGTGGAAGCGCAGGGGAGAGATCAAAACAAAACACTGGTCACTTATTAGAAGTACAAAACGAGGATTCGTAAAGAAGAATGTCGGAGGATTTCGATATA
The DNA here is from genome assembly GCF_001515605.1 of Sinocyclocheilus anshuiensis. Taxonomy (NCBI): domain Eukaryota; kingdom Metazoa; phylum Chordata; class Actinopteri; order Cypriniformes; family Cyprinidae; genus Sinocyclocheilus; species Sinocyclocheilus anshuiensis. The sequence goes on along the minus strand of NW_015547662.1, from coordinate 122,798 downwards.
AGCCAAGACGAGACTGGTTTTCCTTACTAAAGTAAGGAAACTTTGCTTCCTTTGCTCCTGTTAACAAATGTTGGTTTTCATGAGACTCACTGTGCAACGCTGAACTCATATGTCATCTGCCCGGAGCTGCTTCCGTGTAGGACTGTTGACAGTTTTTTTTTTTTTATGGATGGGCGCTTTTTATTTAACTTCTTTTGGACTGATGCATGCAACACCTGCTGAGTGCCATGATACAGCTTGAAAGATCAAAGACAATTTTTAATATAACTCTGACTGGATTCGTTTGAAAGAAGAAAGTCATATACACCTAGGATGACTTGAGGGTGAGTAATTTGTGGGCTAATTTTAATTTTTGGGTGAACTAACCCTTTAACAGAAGCAGACGTTTGGTCTTTACATAAATACTTCAGAAAGGCTTCAGCATTTTATATACCAATGATTTACAATAAAAACATTGTAATTTATTAATTTGTGTCAGTGGTGCACATCAGTATTTATCATTATTTCACATAAAAAGGGAAATCATACTTGTTCAGTCACAGCTGCTCAGTTTATTTGTGATGACAGGAATGCACAAAACCACTCCATTGGGGCTTTTAAGTCTAAATGCATACACATTCAACAGAAAAATACTGATAAAAAAATTAGCATTTATATAAATTTTCCACAATGTATGTAATGTGAGGATGTTTGAACGCTGACTTCCCTTTATACTGTTATCCTTTCTGCCAAAGCAACAGAGGGAGCTCATGGACAGAAGACTGGAGTTATAGGAGTTAAACAAAGCATATGCAATTTATGACATATGCGGATGCAGAAGCCCGGTATCAGCAAAGGCACAGGAAAGAGAGAACAAATATGCAACCAAGTAAATACATGATTATATTCATATATGATTGTCTAAGTTCTTCAAGCAGTCTTTGGTATTTTCATAAGCATAAGATGTATTTATTATGGTGATGTTAGTATACGTAGCCTTAAGCATCGCATATAACATCATGCTCTTCGTATAACATCACATTTCTTTAAGTTATTTCAGACACTCACTGGTGTCTAAAAGTGATTTGCCATTAAAAGCCCCGGAAGTGACAGTGGAAACGCGACTGGCCCTGGCTCTCACTAGCACACTCACTTTTGGCTCGACAGTCGGAACGCAGCTATTGATACAAGACAGGATGGATTAGAATGAGCCCGAGGTCATTCTGATGATAATTTTTGTGCTTCAGTTTGTTCTTCTTCAGGTGGCCATTATAGATGCGATCACGCTGCTGCACTGCTGAAAATTTCTGAGATTGTCAAAATTTGTAAGACTGATAACTTTGCCCTACAATGAAAAAAAAAATCTAATATGATCCCTGAAAATGGTCTCCAACGGGTAATCCAGCTTTACTCAGTCGTGCATATTAGAGGTCTTCACGGGTCCACTTAGATCCGAAAACCCAAGGTCCGACCCGAGAACCGAACGGGTTCGGGTCCAAAACTTTGACGAGTGCCTCGGACACGGGTCGGGTTAAGTGTTAGTTGCCTCGGGTCTCGGGTAATTTAAAATAAATGTGCTTTTTCCAAATGGACCCGATAAGACCCAATCTCTTTAATGTAGTTGCGCGTTGCTGAGAAACACATGTAGAAAAAGGAACATACATTTGTAATCTTGCACATGCTTCATTGCGGGGCGTGTTCATGCAGGGTAGGGCTTTTCTTTTTTTGTCTGCAGATCCCTTTGCAGGAGATGAGGTATATAGCATTGCAGAGCAGACAACACTAGCGAATCCATGATTTATTAGGCTATCGATTTAATTTTTATCAAGCTATTACGTTTATTTTATCCAATCCACTGGTCACAATTGGTTCTGGCGAAATTCAGAAATAACTTGTATCCATCAGGCAGACAATAATATAAAATAATAATTAATTAAATAAATGTTAAATAAATCAAAGTAATGGAGAAGCGGTCAAATCAGTCAGGATTTCATCGGATCTGTCTCGTGTCTGGTTTTTCTTAAAAAAAAAAAATGCACGCCAGGTTCGGTTAAGAAGTGATTCAGGTCGGGTACAGATTTTAGGACCCAAGAAGACCTCTAATTGCAATGCTTTTAAATGTAGGGTGCCTAATTCAAAGTTAATATTAATGGGACATCACTGCTGTGCAGTGTTAATATTTTACAATTGTAGGTTCTGTACATTATGAATAGACATCCTAAAGTAGAATAAAATAATGACTTTTACAGTTACATTTATAAACCTTAATGCTCTTCAAGTAGCAGCACAATGGGGCTTTTAATGGTCTTGTAGTCTTCACTGTTAAGTTAAAGAGGCCTCAGTCACCTTATGCAAGCTCCAAACCATACATTTCAGAATAAAGCTAATGAGCTATTTAAGACCACTTGAGCACAATATCTGTCATTGACTTGAGCTTTTTCTTACTTCCTTTGAGAAACTGACGTTATTGTGTTGCGGTTTTATTCTCAGCTAGTCTGAGAAAGAACAAGATGGTCTGTGAGCCACAGGTGTGTGAGTGTAGTTTTTTTGTTCTCCATTCAGCAGGCTTCAAATCAGCTTGATTGTCCCATCTCAATGTAAGAGTTTTCCCTAGCTGACCTCAAATCAGTTTAACAATCTTTATTTCTCTCAAGTTCTAACATCTTCCCACGCATTACCTCAAATCAAACTTAATGGCCTTTTATGCACTCCACATAGCTTCTTCAAACTGACCTGAAATCAGTTTTATAGCCTTTGTTTACTGCTCGCCTGAGCTGGAGGATGGCTATTTTGTTGAAGAGCCATCTCCATGCCATCAAAGGGCTTTTAATCATGTTTCGTAAGGTATGGAAGTAGCTCTGAGTTCAGTCGGTTACGACACTGACCTGTTGAAAGACTGACATGTCAGAAACGGATGCCTTTAGTCTAAACAGCCAATTTAAAAATGACTTTCTAATCAGCCACTAATTACTAACTTCTGCAAATAGGCCAAAAGCTTAAATAAAAGACATTATTTTAATAAGTGCTTACCCAAGCGGCACATAAACATGCACAGGCACTTTAAAACAACAAAAAATCAGGGGTTTTCAGACTTTTTCATGCCAAACTTTTTTGTTTTGACAATTTTTTTAAAGTGCCCCTATTATGCCGAAATTTTACTGTTTGTGGGCGGGCAAGTTGGCGACGTAGAACGTGGGCGGACATTATGCAAATGTGTTACTTCGTGACGTAGAGCCGTAACAGAATAAGATTCGAATTCCTGACGACTCGTTTAGGCGATTGCGAGCCTACTCTTAATTTCTTATTTGAAAGACAATAACTTTATTTATCGTGCACTGTCGGCTTCACAACTTTGCAGATAGTTTATACAGCTACATGACACACTGCATGAAAGGTAATATTCGAAAAGGCATAATAGGGTCACGTTAATATTTCTATTTAGCTATATTAATATTTCTATGTAGTACTTCAGCTTATTTTATTTCAGTTGCCAAGGAAACGTTTCATTAATACAGTATCTATATTTTATTTTATTTTATTTTATTTCATTTAAATTAGCAAAAAAAACAGTTTTTTTACAGTTTTAGTTAACAATAAAAACATTGACGTTTCAAGACAGCATGATAAAGTTAAATAGTATCAATATTATTGGTAAGTGTGCAAAAATTGTTAAATATATTTAAATTACATCTTATTTTAACACTTAAAAATATATATACAGGTGCATCTCAATAAATTAGAATGAGGTGTTTTGAGTTGATTAGCTGATTGGCATGTCACCATATTCTAATTTGTTGAGATAGTGAATTGGTGGGTTTTTGTTAAATGTGAGCCAAAATCATCACAATTAAAAGAACCAAAGACTTAAACTACTTCAGTCTGTGTGCATTGAATTTATTTAATACACAAGTTTTACAATTTGAGTTGAATTACTGAAATAGATGAACTTTTCCACGACATTCTAATTTATTGAGATGCACCTGTATTTTTTTTCTGTCAAATTTTCCACGGACTGCCTTGCACACACTTGCGATATCATGGTTCCCATACTGCAGTTTAAAAAGCACTGTCATAAAAGAATAAATCTGTCATCGTTTACACGTTTCATGTTGTTCCTTACCCACATGAATACACTGCAAATGCTGTTTCATGCTGTCTTCAAGGTTACAAAGTATTAGGGAATTAGTTAAGTTCCCATGGCACGTACTTGTAAAAATGAACCTTTAATTTAAGAATCTTTGGATGAAAGAATCTGTCAAATGCATAAATGTAAATGGTCTATCATGTTTCACAGACAACGGATTTGAGTAGCCCAGTCATTTGCTTGTCGCTAAAGTGAAAACACACTTGTTGCCTGGAGGAGGTGAAGGACTCGTGGAGAGTTTGGGCAAAAGCCAGGAGGCAATGTAAAGCTATTCACAAGAATCCATTGACAATAAGAGCGTGCATTTAATTTCAAGTGTTACCTAAAAGTAGCATACCAACACCAAGAGACTGCAGCTTCATTGATAAGAAACAGAAGACATGATTGCTGCAAATACTCCAACAAAACACTCCAACAAAAGGGCTTAAAGAGACACACACACAAACATGTTTACTACTGTCTAAACGAAGACACCGACTGTTGTTTAATGGCTCAATTCACAGCCGGTCATATTTGATCTTTAACAGTTATGAGGCGGATGATTTTAGACCAATGAGATGCCGCCGTAGGCGGGGCTAATTGAATCTCTTTCTTTAATGTGTGTATAATATAGTTGAATAAGTGTTAACTTATAGATAGTGTTTATCTATCTATCTATCTGTCTATCTGTCTGTCTGTCTGTCTGTCTGTCTCTTTTATTCAGCAGTGATGTATTAAATTGATCGACAGTGACAGTAAAGTCATTTATAATGTTACAAAAGATTTCTATTTCAAATAAATGCTATTCATTGGTCTGTTCATCAAAGAATCCTGAAAATAATCATGTTTTCCACAAAAAATATTAAGCAGCACAACTGTTTGCAACACTGATAATAATATAAAATCCACCAAATTAACAAATTAAAATGATTTCTGAATATTGGAGAAATGGCTGCTGAAAATTCAGCTTTGCTATCCCTGGAATAAATTGCATTTTAAAACAGAAAACATTTTTTTGCAATGTACACTATTTATATTTATTTGTTTATTTATTTATTTATTCATTCATTCATTCAGTAGACGATGTCCACAGATTTCCCCAAAGGTGTTTTTTTTTGTGCTATTTTGCTAAGTAAAACCTCTCTTTCTCTCTCTCTCTCTGGCTCTCTCTCTCTCTCTGTCTCTCTCTCTCTCTCTCTCTCTCTCACACACACACACACACACACACACACACACACACACTTGTTTGACACCATCTATTCTTCTGTGAACCTCCTCTATGGACAAACAACTTATTTGATTCATACCAAGGGGTTGAAAACACGTCTGGTGTGTTCGAGGTGTCTGTATATTTTTGCTTATTCTTTTTGAGGTTTGCGCAGCAGTAGGGAAACTGCAGCCCAGTTGTTGTTGATCTTTATACTGTCTGTCATTTGTTCTTTCATTCTGCTGTTTTTCGCTGAAAACGGCGCACAGCTTGTGGCTTACACATGAGTGTCTGTGATTGCGTGGTCTGTTGCGGCACTAAACCCTTTGATTGCTTTCTTTTCTCTAGCCAGTGAGAGGAAAGACTCTCTCCTAGTCTCTCTCCTCTGCTTTCTTTTCGTTTCTCATGCTGTGAGGGAACAAGAGATGGCCAGGTGAGAGTTTGCTTTGTGTCAGAGTATATATGTGTGTGACAGAGAGCACCCCTTTAAATGCCACTGAATTTGAATTATTGGTCAACATCACAGTTGTCACATGTTCTTTCTCATGTTGATCATCAGGTTGTTCTGGTGTATGTGTGTGTGTGCGTGTAAGGATTTCTTCACATTTTGAAGAATTTTGATTACTAAGTTTTGACTTTCATTGTAATTTTCTTTTGTACATATAATGAAAGAAAGTCAATGGCAACTGGGACTGTTTGGTTACCAACATTCTTCAAAATATGAAAGAGATACAAGTTTGGAATGCATAAATAATGACAGAATTTTAGTTTTTGGGTGAACTATCCCTTTAAGGCCCGTATTTGAAGTCAGCTTGGAGCTTGTGCCCATCACCAAAATGCTTTTATTGCACCCACTAGACATGCTGAGAATAGTCACAGACACTTCAGTAGATTTTTGAGAGGAGTTGTCATATTGATAAATGGCGAGAATAGTGACACAACTGTCGTCTTAGGTCACATCACAGTGCCAACTTTCCAGATGTTGCATATCCAGATTTTATTCATACTACACTCGTGAATACCTACAGAACAAATTTTATTAACAGTTCTTCATCAAATGCAATACATATTCTGACAGTACACGATTTTTAACACAGTTTGATTCCTTAAATGTATGCTGGGAAACAAGCTCCAAGACACCTTTTCATATCTCCAACAATCGACAAACTGGAAGTCATTCATTTCCAATGGCGAGTAGTAGTCCGATCATATGTGTCCAGAGAATTTTCGGATCTGATTTGAGCTTTGAGTGCATTGAAATATTTGAACTCCGTGGCTAGATAGTATGCGACCACCTATCCGAAAATTATTTGTTCTAATTAAAGCTATGTGCGTGAGGTGAGAATTACCAACATTTTTACACAAACATTAGTCTTTAAACTCTGTTTCTGTAAAATGGGCTACATTAAAGTGTGACAAACATGCAAAAAAATAAGAAATCAGGACACCACTGTATATATATTAGCAAAATGCTAATGTCAAACATCAAAATTTATAAGCTTTGCTTGTTTGAACATGAACAGAGGTTGCAATGACTTAAGGACTGTGACGTATTTCTGAGTAAAACTGATTATTGAATGAGAAAATATAGATGTTGCAGACTAGTGGATAGAGGGTTGTGGTTAAAGAATGTTTTTCCCAATCAAAGAATGAATGCCACTCCACATGGGAAGCAACTTCTCAGAATTGAACTACAGAATAAGAAAACAAAGACATTTTTTATTTTTCAGTTAATTAATTGTTCCCAAGGCCCAAAGTTTACTTCAGTATACTTTTAGCCTTTTAAAGTAGCCTTTAAAAGTATACTCCATTTAATAATGTGCAAAAACACAGACACTAGACACATGTACACTAGAAAGTTATGTCCTTGTTCAGAGTCTGTGCTATTTCTGTCCAGAAGTTATGACCAATAAAAATATCTTTGCACTCTTTGCTGCTGATGAAATTTGTGTCACACATACTGTAACGCATATGGGTAAAAACTAAAGTATACTTTGGGCTTACATCTAACAGGAAAAGTTCTCACAACTTTCACTAGCGTTTTTTAAAAGCTATAGAAATGTTAATACAAAACATTCTTAAAATAATTTGTATGGAATATTCTCATAACTTTATTAATATTTGATATGTTCTCATAACGTTGAGAGAAAATGTTCCTACCGTTCGAAGAATTTATTTTTTTAATTTTTAAAGAACATTCTGATCACAACAAGAAAAGTAACCATTTAACATTTTTAGAGTATTAACGTTCAAATGGGTGAAAATAAACTTAGCATGTGTTTGTAACCTTTAAATAATATTATAATCACAACAAGAAAACTGGACATTTCAACTAAACATTTCAAAACAATGTTCGCACAACGTTTCGGCTAGTTATGAGTACCAAAGTAAAGGATCAGTTTTGATTTAATGCAGACTTTAAACATACATCTAACAAAATGTAGTGAGCTTTATGTATAAAACAAGAAAAAAAAGACTGGCCAAAAAATCCCTGTTTTAAGGATGTTTAGATATTTTACTTAAAATACTGACAAAGAAAAAAAGCAGTGTAACTGTCCTCCTCTTCATATCACATTGCCATGACAACTCTGAACCTCAGAAAAAATCTCTTGTCAGGTGTAATTGAAAAGAGAATTAAGGCTTAGCGATTGAAAAACATGTGGCCAACCCTTCCCTGCCTTACAATAACCATACCACAAATCTCCTCATGGGTTATGACAGTCATCTGGCCACTGTGCTGTAGTTGCCTGATGATAGGTTTTCTCGCTCTCGCTCCCGCTGTGTCTCGCCTCTCTCTGTGCTGTCCAGAGTTGGAGTGTGAAAAGAAATTGCTGCTTTAGCCTTGGGTTAGGCCCTGTGACAGGTTAACTCACACACACACACACACACACACACACACACTGAGGTTCTGTTAACTCTACGCTGTCAGAGCAAACACAGTCATATGTCAAAATGACCGCTACCTCCCCCCTTTCCGTTTCTCTGTCATTCTTTCCCACCTCATCATCTACTGCTCCCCCCACTCTTTCGGTTCCTTTCGAATTTGTGTGATTTAATTGGTGAGTTTAGTGGTTGGAGCAAGGTGAGGGGTTGTCTGGGAGAATTTAAGGCGGCTGGTTTCTGTCAGCCTGGTGAACTCTTTCATAGCCACTTAGCTCTCTCTCTCTCTCTCTCTCTCTCTCTCTCTCTCTCTCTTTCTTTTCCTTTTCTCACTATCTGTCCATCTACCTCTCTCGTACTATCTACCTGCCTTGTTTATGGGGAACTTCAAACTGTACTGGGAGAGATAACTAATCTGAGAAGAACATATCTCTGTGGTAAAATGTGAAACTGCAGGGATGTATGCTGCTATATTGACCCTCCCTAGCAAACACCTCTCCTTTTCTGTCCTCAAATGAGCCATGAAGTCATCTACAACTTACTTACAGTAACAGCTTTAAGCATCAGCATTTTTATGGTAATGTTATGAGATATTTTAAGCTGCAGTGTGTATTTTCTTAGGCTGCAGTAACACTGCACATCTGGATGACCAAATAGTTTTTTGACTATATCCGTTTTTTTTGACGACCCACTTACACCTTCTTTTAAAAGTGGCCCGTATCCGATATCTGCATTTACACTACACGGGCTTAACTTGATGTGCCTGGCCACGGGCTTAATATCATTAGATAATGATATTAAAAGACCAAACTCTGCAAACACTATTAATAAAGCATGCTTTGTATAGAAAAGCAGATGAGTCCAGAATATGAAGACTTTAACTTATTGACAGAACTAATTTTTAATACGATAGGCTAGTTTCATCCTTATATCCAAATCCTTAATTACTACCAATTCCTCATGACAGTGATTAGGCCTATATACACACATCCTCTGTGCACAGTTTTGTCGCATTTACAGGTCACCTGGCGTACGTAAAAGTCACATGATCATTCTTTAATGTACTATAATCTCCAAGAAATACCTCATACATGGCCGCTTTCAAGTATAAGGGGCTTTCCTTGCCATTAATACTTGGATAACCCTTATTTACACTGCACACGTCTGCAGCGCATTACGACTCCTTATTTACACTGCACACGTCTGCAGCGCACAGCCACCGGAGCTGATCGCGTCTACTTTAGTCAATGCTTGTGTTTATAGCAGCCACGCAGCGGCACGTTTCAGAACCGTCCCAGAAGTGGTTTTCCGTGCTGCTTCACTAAAGATACACATCTACGTCTCCTTTGATAAAAAATAATGGCTAGTGCGATGGATACGATATAGTAAACCTATCAACATCCGTCGCCATGTCTTATCGCGAGAGGAAAAAAATACTTTTTAGTTGCATAGTATCGGTTAACGGAAATGCTGTCATTTCGCAATAGTTTTTTTTATTGGCATTTATAAAATATTACAAAAGTTTTATGCAAATCTGTATTGGAAACACAGCTATAATGAACTACTTAGTTTTTTTACCAAGCCCATACATGACTTCAGTTCGGTTCAGTGGCATTGTTTACATTCAGTGCTGCCAATATGGCAGACTTAATTGATGACGTGTTGTGAAAACACCCTATAGAGAGCCTCCACAGCAGTTAGCAATAGATAGAAAGAACTTGTCTGTGCATGAGCCACCGTCACTGATAACAGCGGCAACAAGCACTCAGCATGATTTTATAAGCAACATATTCCAGCGCCGGATCGCCTCTTATTTAACACAAACAAACTAAATTAATACTCTGCTAGTCAACTAGAGAGGTTTCATTTGTAATAGATATATCTGTACTGCGAGATGTTTCAAAAACATTTGACATCCAACTTGAATTAACAGGGGAACATCCGATCTGTCCACTTACATGACAGGCTCAAATGCACGTATCCGATTCATATCAGATTTATTTCCACATACGAATGAGGCCTGAAACCAGTCTGAGAATATTAGAATTCATGTGTTTTTTTCCTGCTTACATGTTCGTGGGCCATATCCGATCTGTGAAACATGGGAGGAAAAAAATGGAATTGGGTCACTTGAACCATGCAGTGTAAATGCGAGGAATCTGTTTGAGTGACTTGATATAGCAACATCGGCTCATCCAATGAGATTGGATTACCTTGCTGAATAATGGAAGGTTGGGGAGTGTTTTAAATTTTTATATAATTTTTTTGCAAATTCTGTTGAGTGCCATTAGTTGTGCAGAAATCACACACTGCAGCCACTAGTGGCACCTAATTGAATTGCAAAAATAATGTCTGTTTCCAAACATGTTTCATCAAACATGCCCTCATTTGCCTTTCTTTGGACAAAAACGGATAATTCCACCATGTAATCACACCATTAGTTGAACCAGATTGACATGTTGGGCTGCTGAAACCAAGTGGTCAGTGTTTGGCTAGATCCATTTAGCCCCTGCTGGTAGATACTGTATCTATGTTTAACCAAAAACAATTAAAAAGTATCCATGTATTATGACAAAATATTTTTTGTGTATTTCATATTTTTCATATCATTTTATATGTTTCACCTATTTGTTTTTTGAGTGCTCTTAAAAGTGTAAAATTAACTGCAGTTACTGTACAGCTCAGGATAGTCAATAGTGATGGGCTTGTGACTGTGTGCACACAGCAACCATTGAGATGAATGGAAGCACTAACGGTTAGCTTCCTCTAGGTATTAAAGCAACTGTTAGATTATTTTCCTTATCTCTCAGTGCTGTAAAATACTCTCAGCCCCTTCAATCTTGAATGCACAGTTGTGGGAAGAGAGATGACCACAGAGACAATGTTCAGTGTTCAAACTTCTTCAAAGTTTATAGTCAAAGTATCAGTTTATATACTTCTTTAATACACGAAAATAGCATGCAGTGTAATAACCATCCTCTCAAGGATACTCCTAGCTTTCTGCATTAAACATGCCTGTGGCAACATTTCTGCAAAATTATATTATGTTGTTTTTTGCATGTTTCATGACACTTTCAAAGTAAAAGTGTTCAGTGAGTAGCTATAAAAGCACGTTCAGTTTTATTTAAATGTGAATCTGGCAACATTTATTATATTGGTTGTTGTACATATGGCAGTTTAGAAATAAAATGTTTCGCTAAAAGGTTATTGCTTCACCGCATTCGAGAATAACGTACCACCTACACTTAACACTACCTTAACCTAATCAATAGTGTTAACAAAAGCAAACGCAAGATAAAAGCGCATTTGCTGAAGCAAATGTAACGGAGTGAAAAGGTATGTTAAATTATTGCATAAATGGGAACAGCGCCATCTATGTGGTGCGTGATGTGATTTAGCGTGTGGAGTAGGGACCGCCCACAGCAGAGTTAACGAAGCATTGCTGTGGGTAAGTTGCAAGGAACGTTTTTCGCAGTCTGAGAATTACCATTTATAAGTGTCCAAAAACACACAAATATTTGCTTTATTGTGACTTTATCTTTCAAAGAATATGTTGGGACTCTGTTAAGCTGTGTTTGGCATCGAGTGTGTTGCTCAATATTGAGTTATAACACGTTTATATTACGAGACCTGATTGTAATCAATTTGTGTGTTGTTTTGTGTTTTATGTAGAAATGGTTTATTCTCTTTCTGAATCAGTGAAACCCTATTTACACACACTGTCTCCATTGTGCAGGTATGTTGTTAATATGTTGTTAAATGTTTGTGTTAAATTGTTTTATTCAAAATGAGTTGCTCAAGTTCTCCGCTAGGTGGGGATGCTTCCCTTAACTGTGAGTTTAATTGTATTGCTCTGTATTTCATTGAGGATCTTCATTCATTGATTTGTGATTTATAATTAATTGAAAATGTGTGTGTCATCTATATTCAACCTGTTAATATTGTGATCCAAACATCGAAATATATGAGTTTACAAATCATGCACTAAAGCCTTTTGAGGTAATAACATAGTATTGTGCAAGGAACTGTGAGAAAATAAGTCTTTATTAATTGGTAATCTGGCCCTGTAGAGGAGTTAAATTGACTTAAGAATGCCTTACTTATAGCTGCCTCAGCTGGGATAGGAGAATATATTTTAATATCGAAAAATTACACTCTTCAGTGTGAATGTGGCCCATGCATCACAAACACCCCAGTCCATCACACAAATCCTTTAGTAGGCTAAGTAGTAATGTAGGAACTGTAGGTAGCTCCTATGCTACAAGTTTAATTGAATATACATGTTCATGGTCATTCTTCTGAAACAGAGACACAAAGCCTATTTCATACAGTTGCTCTCTCTCTTTCCTCTCTGATGATTTATTTGTTCTCTTCCTGTGCAGCTGCCCCAGAGATAAGTGGCTGTTTATCAAATTGCCTGTCAGAAACACTCGGCAGATTAATCCACAGCTCTTATCGCTGCGCTGAGAGAAAACTTCCCATTGCTTTTAATTCACTGAATTGGATTACAGTATTACACAAGCACCTCTCGTGACTGGAGTGCACAACTCGTTTTAATACAAAAAACCTCCCTTAGACCCCGTCCAAGCTGGAAGCGAGCAATGTGATGAACGCTCTTGTTATAATCAATGAAGCAGCATAAACTGCAAGTGTGTGAGTTTTGTGGTGACTGCTGTTCTGGAGTCTGTTACTTCTTTAAAAAACAAAAAAATGGTGGTTTGGTGCCAGATGATAGACTCTATTCTCAAATAAATAATGCCAAGCCAAACAGAGTAGCTGCAGAGTCCAGACTTTAACTCACATATATACACCCAAAGGTAATCATTAATTCCATACACATACTTATATTTTAAGCAGTGAATATGACTCAAGGGCTTCACCATATATGAACATTTCAGGACTGAAATAGATGGTCATGTTTGCACTTTCCATTTCTGGTGTACACTCTGCTTCTCTTAAGATACTGAGCAATTGATAATAGTAAACTTTGATACTATTATCATAGATTACACTCAATTCAGTTATATTCTAATCAATAAACATATTCTACACTACCAATGGAAGTGCCGATAGTGTTGCTTATGTGATCCACTACTTGAAACTGTTGGATACTATGAGTAGGAAAGCAAGTGTGCTGTAGTTTTTGATTGCAACACCCAAAACCGATGGATAGAATCAAGTCCCCTCTCTTCATTTGTTACATGGATTTACGTAACAATACATAAGACATACTTTTGTTTAATTAAGCTGAAATAACAAAGACTGATGGCTTCATCAGAGGCTTATACCACTGGTGTTATTGTCAGCTAAAACTAAAATTATCAAAAAAATTGCTAACTGAAAGCTGACAAAAAGAAAAAAAAAGATGAAAAACTTAAACTTGAAACTAGAAATGTTGCCTTGGCAGCTAACTATATTAAAATAAGACTATTAAAATGGCTTCAGAGGCTCATTCCAGCGTTGTGATAATTAACTAAAACTGAACCTAAATTAAATAAAGCTAAAAGTAATATAAAATATTAAATGTAAAACTTAAGATTAAGTAAAAATGAGAAATGCTGCCATAGCACCTAACTGAATGTCACGAGACTGCAAAGGAGGCGAAGGTTAGGATCCAAATGTAAAAGTTTAATAATGTAAAAAGGAGTAATCCACAATCATAGTCAGACAGGCATGAGGTCATACATAATCATTCCAAACATAGGCACAGTAAGGAGCTCAGGAAAACAGAGTAATCCTGGCTATCAGGCTTAAAAAACAATGAAACAAGACTCAAGATAGCAGTGTGACACTGTTAAGACTTCAAAATCAATAGCAGGAACAAACAGGCTTATATAGGCAGAGGAAACAGATAATTAGGAACGGGTGTGTTCAATCAGGCATAAGTCTAGGCAGTGGCTTGTGGGAAATGAAGTGCATGACACAATGACCATAATGGAGAATGGAGTACCCTCTGGAGGACAACCAGAGCATGCCATCTGACCATCATTTCATAGCCCCCCTTAAGGAGCGGCTTCCAGACTCTCCTAAACATAAAACTCCAACTCCAGGAGGGTGGTGGAGCAGCGGCGGAACAGGGGGAGGGATGAAGGGCCAGACCTGTGGACGAGGAACAAGAGGCCAGGGCAGAGCCGAAGACCACCAGGGTGGAGCAGACAGGATCGAAGATCCCCACGGTGGAGCAGATGACCACCACAGGTCAGGAGGCCAAGGCGAAGCAGAGACATGGACGGACCACCTGGCCACGACAGAACAGAAAGAGAGTTCGTGAATGGCCTCCAGAGCCTTGACATGACAGGCTGAGAGCACAGAGACGGCCTCGTAGGCCGTGATAGGGCAGACTGAGTTCAGAGACAGGACCTGCAGAAGGTTTACGTGTTCCACTGTGGTCAAAACAGGACAGACAGGAAACTCAAAGGCTGGCGCCAACACAGGACTAAGCTCTGGGGCTTGAGTGGGCTCTGGAGCAAATTGATGGACTGGAGAGGGCTCTGGAGAAGACTCATGGATTGGGAGCAGGCTCTGGAGCAGACTTATGGGCTGGAGCAGGCTCTGGAGCGGATTCATGAAATGGAGCAGTCACTGGATTGGCAGACATGACGTGAGCAGGCTTTGGCTTAGCAGACTTGACCAGAACCGTCTCTGACTTAGCAGACTTGACTTGAACTGGCTCTGGCTTGACATGAACAGACTCTGGATTGGCTGACTTGACAGCAGTAACATGGCGTGGATCTGGTGTGGTGGCTGAGGTAACACGGCATTGCTCTTAAAACAAAACACCGAGAACTTTATAAAAGTTATCTTTTGTGTTTCACACACACAAAAAAAAAAACTCATACAGGTTTGGAAGGACACGAGGGTGAGTAGATGTTGATGTGTTTAGGTGAAATATCTACTAACTATCCTTTTTAATTCTGTAGTATATTAATTTTTTGTCTCCACGTGTATAGAGACTAACTGGAGCATTATAGTTTTGTTGTCATTCTCTTACAGTGTAGTTACATTGTTTTACACCTTATGGTTTTGCACTCAAAGCTTGCATGTGTTCTGATGGAATTACATTGGTTAAAATGGAAATAGGTGGCTTTAAAGGAAAAAGTGTGGAATGTTGAATATTCAGAAGGCTTGTCTGGGTCCAGCTCATCTGATGGGTTGCCGTAACAGTTGCTGTTTCAATCCGTAGCTCTATATGTAAAGTAGCCTCATGGGACAGCAGGAAAGGGGGCTCAACTCAGCCGGATGAGTGATTGAGGGGATTTAAAGGCTGCGTGGTGAATGGATGGAGAGAGAGAGATGATAGATGTGGTAGGCGTGTGCAAAATGTCTGTAGGAGGCTCAGGTGTCAGAGTCCCGACAGTTCCCTGTGGACTGTAAAACTTAAACTGCCGTCTATTTACTCACTTGCGGTCTCGTTCGCTCACTCATTGAGCTTTAAAGAGTGGGCGGGGCGGCTCGTTGTCATGGTGATGACTGACAGCCAAGTGTTCCTTTAGTTCATAAAGACTTATAGAGTTTTAAATTAGCCCCCTAAGCCCATGGCCAGGTCTTACCTATGTAAAATTCATATCTTCTTCTCATTTCATGCCTTTTACATTCATTTTTAACTAGATAGACCAGTCGACCTATAAATGTGTGCAACAATTACATGGGAGTATGAGCCAGTTATATGTTACGTATGCAGAAATCTTCATTCCAGGTTTAAGTTGGCTCTAAAATCCAAGTTTTGGCCACCTGGGGAGTTTAAACTATGCAGTCTTGCTAAATGAGATCCACTGTGTCCCCCAGCAGTGTAAATGACCAGAGTTCTCTACAGCAGCAGGCTTATGGGCATTAAAGTGCCTCAGTGATGCCAGGAATCCATTATTCTGCTATTCTGAGCATTCTACAGATTGCTCCCTGCGCGGAATAACAAGCAGCTGGGAATGGTCAGGAAGCTAACGGAAGGTCCGGATGACTGACAAGAGATCAGTGGGAACAGCCCGAGAGCTCGGGCAGGACCCGGTTAACTGACAGCAGGTCAGCGCTGATAGGACAGGGGGAAAATGAGAGTGCTCTGAAAACACTTTGCTGGGGGCCAAAAGCCTGCCACAACCAAGGTGTATGAATGGAGCCGGGGACCGGAGGAGACAGCAGCGAGGGAGATACGCCAACCGGTTGGACAGAGGTAAGCGTAGCTGAGAGAGGAGGCGATGAACACGTGGGGAGACAATAGTTAAGGGAAGTTAGAGGTGATGGGAGGGTGTTGATGAGGAGGGGAGAGGAGGATGTGTGTTTCTGTGTGTGTATGAATGGAGAATGTTGGACTGATGAGGGATAGAAAGGAAAAGATGAGAGTTAAGAGTCAGGATGTGGAGAAAAATTTCAATTCCACATCAGTGTACACACAGTTGTCCTGCTGTGAGCTTCCTACTGTGTAAATGAAGATGATGATGAAGTCATTGGTCCAGACAGAGAATGTGGGACTGCTGATTGTACATGTGTAAGTCTGTGTGTGTGTGTGTGTGTGTGTGTGATTTTTATTTTCTAAGATTTTTCTTTTCTTTTATTTCATAAAATACTAAATTTTAGGAACCATTTTTTTTGTTTTGCAGACTATTTTCTACTTTTTTCCTCTAATTATTTTATTTGCATTTTAATATCTCTGTTGTATCTCTTGTCATTTATGCAATGTCTCTCCCTGCCTTCTTAAATAACCACCTCTTTAATTCTTTTCTCTGTGTGGCCTCTCTGTGTTCTCGTCTTCACTTGTCCTTGACTATTGTTTCTTTATTTTTTTTTTAGTGTTTACTTCCTTTCCATTTTCTAATTTCTCACCTTCTCCCATTGCTCTTCTCAACATTTTTCCATCTTCTTCTCTCTGTCTCTCCCTTCTCCCTCTCTTAATCCTGACTGTTATGTCTTGTTGTTATTTCATACAGAGATTGGCCTGTCATAATCTATGCCGCTGAGTAATCAGTGTTGGGTTGTGTTCTGCTACTATGGCGGCCAGAAAAAAGGCCCATACCAGAGAGGTGACATCATTCTCTTTACCAAAGAAAGATGATGGCAATCACACCTGGAATACCAACCTGCGCTACATACGCAGGCCAAAGAGAAGATGGAAATTGTGGAGGTGTGGAGACAACATCCATTCTAATATCAAGTCTGTTTACTGTCAAACTTCATCTAATAAGTATGATTTGGTAGTGAGTGAGACAGATAGACAGTGGGAAAAATGGTTTGTTCTGCCTTATGTGCTGTAATGATGTGCTAGAGTAGGACAAATGGCCAGCTTGCTCGCTTATTATTGTATCCATTCTCATATTTAGCCATGATTCATGGGTAATTATGAGATAATTGATTATTTGAAACTAATTAACCTCCATTAGAGTGGTTCTGGCTTAAATATGAAAACAAACCATCCAAGTGGACCTTGCTAGGGGGACACATTCAAAAACGAAAAACAAAACCGCTGTTTTATATCATTCAGACCTGTCCATTCCTCTCACCAATCACACGCCTTTAATCTGTATATGCCACCCACTACATCTGTCTGCATAAAGGGAGGGTGTGTTTGGGAGTCATTAGGTCTGATCGGTTCATTAAAGAGATTGAGTAAGTTGCACTAATGGCAACTTGAGTGGTACCATGCTGTGGAAGATTGTCATTCGTTATTTCTTTCCTCATACTCTTTCTCTCTCTTCTCCTTCTTCTTTTTGGTAGTCTCTGTGGGATTAATTGAAGGAGGAAAGCAAGAGGGTGCAAGAAGTGGAAAGACATGGAAAACGGGAAACATGGAAAAACAATCTCTTGTGCCCCCGAGGGATGGAGTGATGTGAAGTACTTGTCTGAGGGTGTTGAACAGAGATGCTTAGATGTCTCGTCTCCACCTGAGTGAAGAGTCAAGGTCATACGCAGGCCACGATTCATCAACAGCAGCCCAAATCACAGCTGTACTAGAAACTAGACTATTTAAAGTGATTGTTCATCCAAAAATTCACTTACTCACCCTCATGCTATTGCAAATCCATATAGCATTCATGCTGCTATTTTCCAAATGCAGGCAGTGACCTGGTGGCTTTCAATCTCCCAAAAGGACAAAAAAAGCACCATAAAAGTAGTCCATATGACTTATGTATTGTATATTCCAAGTCTTCTGAAGCCATTTAGAAGCTTCATTCGAGGAACCCAGTGAATTTTAAATGATCATTCACTTCTCACGTTGCGTTCCGCTGTAGCTCTCAAATCTTATTCACTTGGACCAACACGACTGCTTAAGAGACATTTTTTTTTGTTTTTTTCAGGTTGACATCAAACCTGATTTGACGGACAAGTACAAATGAGTCATGATCAGTGTTGTTGTTGTTAACTAAGCTAAAAGTATTACAAATCATTTTTGGTAATTTAAATAAAGCTAAAATAAAATAAAAAAATAATTAGATGAATTACCCAATTTTAAAAATGAGAAATGTTGCCTTGCCAACTAACTGAAATAAGTTGAAATACTAAAATTACTAAGACTGAAATTAGACAGATAGATAGATAGATAGATATTTGATAGATAGATAGATGATAGATAGATAGATAGATAGATAGATAGATTGATAGATATTTGATAAATAGATGCTAGATTGATATTTGATAGATAGATAGATATTCGATAGATAGATATTAGATAGATAGATAGATAGATAGATAATGTTACTTTTTTTAATGGTATTCATAGCAGCACTCATATTACTTGAAGCCATCTGAGGGAAGAACTGAGGCTATTAAAACTATTATTGTCCTTTACTCACAATCTTTCTGGGAAATGGACTGTTTGGAGCCACTAAGAAAATGAAAACAGCACAATAAAGAGACATTGAAGATCTGAGAAGCTTTGGGCTAGAGACTAAGAAAGCCGGTGAAAATGTGTGTTTGTGTGTGTATATGTGTCCTTATCTGCGTGTCTGTGTTTTCTCACAGTCACCTGTAGTTCAATAATCTATTTAAAGGCCCATTACCCTTTTCCATTATTTACATAACCCTTCCTCTCCCTTTCTTCCCCCACGGCAGTGGGATATATAGAAGGATGGTGGAAATAAGCATGATTTTGGCTGCAAGCAACAGGTGAGATTGAATAATTTTTTCTGAGGAAATTCTCCCTCTGGTTTACTGACACACGAGCAAACAACAAATAACAAAACAGAAAAATAAATGCGGTGCTATACCTTTTTTTTTTTTTAATTAAAAAAGCCATATTAGATATGACGCAAATGCATTCTGGGACTTGAGTGTTTTGAAATACCTTGTTCACACTGCTGGATAACATCCTGTAACTCTTCATTTTTGCTTTCTGTCTGTAAATAATTGAGGACATGTTGGATCACTACCTATTGTTGCAAGCAATCCCTGGATGCAGCAGCAGATGTTGCAGCCGATGGTAATTATAGAAATATTACTTTGTAAAGGTCATTTGTTTCCATAGAAATCCCACAGATGTTATCTGAGGTAAACTCTAAAAAGCTCTAGAATCCCATATGACCCCTGGCTTGTGCTGAAGTCCTCCCAGCTCCATGTAATATTCTGACCAGAGATCTCTGCACTGATATTAGCCCTTCTGCCTGTGTTGGATTAATAGGGTTCTTCTAATGCTCATATATCCTCAAATAAGACAAATATATCTTACAGCATCTATGAGGTGAGAGGTTCCTTTAATGGAGAGTTTTTCATTAAGATGCACTTGGGTTCAAAGTGGCAAGGTTTTTCAGTGTGCACATATTTGTGAAAACTAAAGCGGTGCTGTTCCTTCAAGGAGTCGAGTCGCTGTCTGTTCCTCTTACCTCTCACTTCCAGTTTTCTTCACATTATGAAAAGAGGTATTATTTGGTCTCCTGGTTTTCGTTATCTTGCACTTACAGTATGGACAACCCTATCTACTATTTTATTTTATTTTATTTCATTTTATTCTTTTTTTTCTTTCTTTTTTGGGGGACATTTCAGGTAGATAGGCATGATGTGCAAATGCTTTTTAGACAAGAAGTTTCTCAGTTTAGGTCATCTTGACTTTTTTAAGCACTCTCATCTATCATCTTATCAAGGCCAATTTTCTTGTGTAAAGGCAGTCAGTGTAAGTAAGTAGCAAAATTTGCATGTACATGAACATATTTCAACATATTTCTTTTATGAAAGTGTTCGGCCTGGAATGGGTTGAAGTAGCTGTCAAGGCCAAGGAAAAAGCAGAGAATTTCTGAATAATAAAGGTATCACTTGCTTTAATGCGAAACAAAACACATCTAACAAAAAAAGAATTTGATGTATTGCAGTATCTAAAACCCTTTTATGCATAAACAACTTTAGATTGATAAACATTTGTACTCCTCTATAGTTGATACATACGTAAAAGGGTTTTGTGTTTTAGATGCTGTCCATACAGTGATGTTGTTTCAGTGTCTGTCCTAATTTATGAAAATATAAACATGCTGTACACTGTAATACTAAGATCATGCTGGGCAAAAACAGACTTTACTCACTTTAAAATGAAATAGCCTCACTGTGCACTTATGATTTGATTCCTTAAAACAAATACAATCCATCTGATAATATAAATTGTACTTAATTTAATGCAGAAGCATCATATATGTCATATATGGGAATATATATCAAGGTATAACGGCAATAAAAAAGTATACAGTTACTTTCAGTACTACTTTTTGTAACTTTAGTATAAATATTCATTAAACACACTTGTTTGTTACCTCTAGAACGTTATATATTTATATATTACTTGCCCCCGGAGAGCAAGGATATCTTGCAGTGAATAAATAAATAATAAACTACAGGACAAAAAATAAAAATAAAATAATAATTATCTTTGGTGTGAAAAAGTCCACACAAATACATTTACACAACTTGAATCATTTATATAATATAATATAATATAATACAGTATAATATCATATAATATGCTTGTTAAAAACTTGTTACTTGCTTCTATTCTATTCTATTCTATTCTATTCTAAGACCAGACTAAATATGTTTCAGCCAACTTTCAGTAAACTCCACAGATGTTTCAAACACAGTGCAGTCAAATACGTGGCCTTCTGTAAACCTGTTCTCTGTGATTGTGTGAAGGTTTTGATAACAGAATAAAGCGTTACTTATACTATTGAGCGAGTTGTTTCATCTTAATGGGTGTTTTTATTTGACTTTGAAGCACTTGTGTTGCTTTAGTTTTCCAGTTTTATTCTTGGACGGAGGCATTATTTTTGCACAGAGCTGGCTCAGACGTTCACAAACTGCAGAGTGGTGAAATCTCAGTTCATTGTCTTTGAATGAAATGCAGCCTCTTTGTACCTTTTCATAGCGCTTTTTAGTGTGACTGAGTGAGCGAATATGAGCGAGAGTAATTTCGTTTCCTTTTTTCCTATTGTGCAGTAGTTCCATCTTGTTACTGTACATTTCCATCTTTTCACTTTGCCAGTGAGAGCGAACTAATGCTTCAGACCTCCCTAATGAATCTGTTAGCAATTTCTTGCTTATTTCCGCGTGTTTGCCTGGAGTCGACTCCAAGGCTTAAATGTGAGCATTCTTTCTAGATGTTGTGTTTTGAAGCAACGTGTCACAAACACATGCATATGTTCGTGTGCACAGCAGGGCAAGACACGCTGACCCACTTAGTAGATCTTCCTTCTAGTTTCCTCGCCCTCTGTGCATATACACATGCATAAAACATCTGTTTGTCTCTTGTGAATATGTGCCTGTGTGTGTGTCTGCAGACAAACACGCTTAGGGATCTTCTTTTTCTTCCTCCTTATCAAACTCTGATCAACAGAGCATCATATGAAATTATAATTACAGTGACATTCCTCACTCCCCACTGTTCCCTTCACTAGCATAGACGTGCGCACACATACACACTGCTTCAAGCCCACATAATGTTTCCCACTGTGCCACAAAAACAGACATCACTAGTCGCTCAGGGGTGCTTCATCAAGCCCACATAAAGAAAAGGGACGACACAGGAAACACTGCAGCCCACATGCAGAGAGAGCAGCGGTCCCCTAAACATGCCTTAATTAACATGCCTTTGTGTGAGTTTGCGCTTGGGCCTGAGTGACTGCAATCTCCTGGTGACCTTTCTCAAAATCATCACAGTAGTCTTTGTAATGCTCTCTCCCTCTTATTTTCTCTTTTTCTGTCTTTTTTTGTCTTTCTGACCCATCTGCACAAAGCTGCATAATGGTAAGCGTCTCTGCCGAGGAGACCAACAGATGGTCTGTCTTGGATGATTGTGTGCTGCTGCTTTGGCTTCTTAACTAGACTAGCTAGCAATAATTCCTTGTTCAACCAGCTACATTTTGCTATAAAAAATAAACTATATAAAAAATGATGTGTGTGTGTGTATATATATATATATATATATATATATATACACAGTATATAAAGGCTGACCCCAAACTTTTGAACAATAGTGCATTACAATTCTGTCATCATTGACTTACTCTCATGTCTTTGGAAACCCGTATGACATTCTTTGCAAGCTGTACTTTTTGTACAGTAAAAGTAAATGGTGACCATGGCTGTCAAGAAAACATTTTTAAGGCAAGATATTCAGTGCTTAGCAACATAAATTTGGGTTTTTCATCACAAAAAGCTACTGTGGGTCATCTGAAGACTTGAAATATATTGAGATTGTTGTATGGAATACTTTTATGACAGTTATATGTGCTTTTTTATTGTCCTTTTTGATGATCCTTGGATTTTTATACTTTTATTGTATGGAAGAGCATATCTACTTTTTTTTACTTTTTCTTCTTTTTTTTTGTAGAAGAAATAAATTCAGGTTTGGTACAACAAGAGGTTGAGTAAATGATGACAGAATTTTCATCTCTTTAAAGTATTTATTTGACAGACTGAAGTTTTTTTGTCCACATGCTATTGCCCTCTTTGCTTCCTTCCCATATTCTCTCTTACCATCCTTCTCTCTTGCTTTTCTCTGTATCTTTGGATGATGCCATGATAACAGCCAGGTATGTTAGAGAAGGCAAAAACATGTCACACAACAGAAAACAAAACATTGCCGAGGGAGATAGCAAGACACAGGCAAAATAAAAGCAGGAAAGGTGCAGACTCAGAGAGAGGAGGAAATGGAAAGGTAGAGATTGGAAGGGGGTCGAAGGAAATGGAAGATAAAATTGTGACTGTGGTTAAAGAGACCCATTGCATTCTGGGGAATATGCATCCTGCTCTTTGCTGTGGCAAGCAATCTCCCACCGGTTTGGTGTGCAAGGATGTTTGCATGTGTAATGGATGCCACAGGAGGATGACAGGATGGAGGGATCCTGTCTTGGGAAAGGACCAGGCGAGAGCTTGCTGGGGAGAAAGTGTTTTCGAGGAGACAAATCTCAGATATCAAATTAATGAACAATTGTGCTTCTGCCTGGGGCAGCTATTGTGGACAAGAAAGAGACAGAGAGAGCAGCATTACAACCTGACCTGGCTAATGAAATATGTTTTTCTCTCTTTGTCCCTCTGTATCCTTTTTTTTTAATGTTTTCTGCTTTTTCTTGACATTTATGAATTTCACTTGTCTCTCTTGTAAAAATGCTGTATGGGTTTTAACAAAGAAGCTTAATCTTCTATAAGTCTCCACTTTATAGGAATACACTTTATAGGAATAATTCACCCCAAAATTTAAATTTGCTGAAAATTTACTCAGGATGTTTACTGGACTTTCTCCAGTACAAAGTCATCTTGCCTGAATCAGGAGAGAAATATGCACAGATCAAGCACTGTTTACAAGTGCAAACAGTCCAAAACAATTCTAAACAAATATGTTGATGGGTTATGATGTGATGTTTTTCATTGGAAGAAGCGTTACTATAGATTATGAACTACAGTTTAAAGTTAAAATTCATCTTGATGGATTTGTTTGTTACAAACGTGCAGATTTTAATTTAAATTGGGACTGGAGTTTTTATCAGATGTTTGGACTCTCATTCTGACAGCACCCATTCACTGCAGAGGATCCATTGGTGAGCAAGTGATGCCATGTTAAATTCTGCCAAATCTGTTCCGTCTACATCTTAGATGGCCTGAGGGCAAGTGAACTTTCAGCAAATTTTAATTTCTGGGTGAACTATTCCTTTAAAGGTGAATTTAAAACAGAAGTGTTTCCTATTCCAGACAATGATAAGTAAGCCATTTGTAGGTTGATTGATCTGTGGTGCTATATCAAAACAAATCATTTGAGCATCTTGACTAGACTGACAGCAATATTGGCTTGACCCATGGCGTGAGCTTTCCAGTATTTTCTGAGTTTTAAAAACATTGAGTTCAAAATGCTTGGCTATTGTATTTTGGAGGTCTCTGGTCTATTGTGTTTCCCTAATTTAGAAACATTCCCACAGTAAAGGATGCTCTTAGGGATGAGAAGTGAAGGAACATGAAGAAAAGTTAAGTGCCCTCGTGAAAACAGTCTGGAACAGAGATGTGAATGAGGATTAGGGGAGTAGTCCGGTTGAATAATTCATGAGATATTGTTCATTAAAACAAGCGACCAGATTGCGGGGCCAGTGTTTGTTGTCTTATTCACATTACAAGAGCAAGATAAAAAGAAAGAACTAAAAACTCACAATAGAGTGCATGCACTAAAAAGAGCTCCTGGCATAGACTGTTTACATGCAGGGGAATATTCCCATAGAGTAATCAGAATTGGGTTATATTACCAATATTATGCAAACATCACATAAATGCATTCACTTAAATAACCAGATTTAGCCAATATTCAGTTTTCTGGAAATCTGACTAAAAAATCTGGAATATCCAGTGCAACTGTCCATTTATTTATAAATGTGCATGTCCAAATAAATGCAGTTCTGGGGGATACTAGATTGAAAAGTCAAACTTTTGAAGAAACGGTAAAACATTGTGTAGATTAGCCTATTATTTTATATCTTAGCATAGCTTCAAAAAGTATAGCAAAGCATTAAAATATAGCTTCTGTTGAGCACAAAAGAAGATATTCTGAAGAATGTGGGTAACTAAACAGTTCACAGTAGCCACTGACTTATATAGTATGGAGAAATATATATATATAAATATATATATATAAAATGGAATTCATTGGCTACCATCACCTGTTTACAATCAATAATATGAGTAAATGATGTCAAAATGTAATTTTTTTTGGGTGAGGTATCCCTTTAACACAGTATAGTATTGTAAAGTATAATGTAGCTTAGCATATTATCACATAATGTAACTTAGAGTAACATAGTACAATAGTAATCAATAGTGTATCTTACAGTAATGTATTAGCATAGTATGTTATTGTATAGATCAGTGGTCCTCAAACCTCTCCATGAAGTACCCCCAGCACACTGCACATTTTGTATGTCTCCCTATACCTGACACACCCACTTCAGGTCTTGCAGTCTCCACTAATGAGCTGATGAGTTGAATCAGGTGTGATTGATGAGGGAGACATACAAAATATGCAGGGCTGGGGGTACTCCAGGACAGGTTTGAGAACCACTGGTATAGAGTATAGCTTAGTGTAATATATAAATTACAGTATATAGTACAGTATCAGTGTTTCCTAATTTCCCCATTGTTTCATTTCACATTGTGCAGCTGCTGAGTTCTCTTAAGTCTCCTTTGGAAGAGTAATAATAGACTTCTGTCAAACAGTTGTGTGTTAAAATGCAGAAAACCTGATAGAGTGATAGTGCCTCCAGCGTCTCACAACTAACTCTAGCAGAGTAATGCATCCTCTCATCAGCCTCGTCTCCAGCATCAGATTATCCCCTCAACAGTGTCAAGAGTGCTTTAACTGCCAAAGTGCGTATGTGGATCTTATCTGCGATTCTGTAGAATCACAGTGAGGGAATTGTTTACAACAGAGAGCTTGTGTGTAAACACAATAACGTTTTTCTGCATGTGATTCCAGGTCATGTAAATTTCTCTCCCAGTATGAATATGTATGGAGCCCAGGCTCTGATTAGGGAGCCCTGACATCTCATGTAACATTTATCGAGCACATGAAGGACAAATACAGCATGTTCCTCATGAAATATGTACATGATATCTCAATATTCATGTGTCTGTGTGGACGTGTGGACGTGCCTCTGTATCTCATTGAGTCACGCCACTCTGATGTCCCCAGACACTGGCCAATATGGTGACTGTTTGCTGTTCCCCATGTAGATTTGATCAATAGTTGTGGGTTATCATGCGGATACTTGTATCATAATCACATCGGTTCGAGTCATCATGCATTAGTATCATATCTCTTGAGCAAACCTCTAATGCAAACAGTCTCATGATTATGGGATTATTATAATGTCTTAGTTTTCATATAGATATCAAATGTATGCCTTTTCACTGTCAGCAACATTGGATGTGAATGCTTAAATTTGTCCCCCTAGTAGCAGTCGTAATTAACAATTAGTTTGTTTTTGCATTTTCACCTAAAGACATGTGATGTTTCTGTTTTTGTCTCCATTACAGGATCTCAACAGCATGAGCTTTTACTCTTCATTTATTAAGCATGGTGGAATAAGCAATGAACAAACAGTCTCTCATATATGAGAAATGACCGTAAAACATTAGGGTTGCCAAAGGCTACAGTGTTAAACAGTGTACATAATTATTTCTGGCTTCTTTTATAATCTTTTTTTTTTTTTTTGCATTGAAATGCATGACATCTAATCGGACAGTCAAACTGTTTAGTTGCACAATTTGAGACATTTCAATGCATTCAAATTCAAAAATCTTCCATTGGAATTTTTTTTTTGATGTGATGAGGGACCTCCTTCCAATAATATTGTTATATACAAGTTGTAATATATTTCCATGTATAAAGACCCATTTATAAAAAGTATAATATGTGTAAAATATTAAAATGTTTTCTGGAAAATATCTACTAATTAAATTTGTAAATTAAAATTATTTAAAAAAAGTAATAAAAAAGAAATAATAACAAAGAAATAATAAATAATTAATAAAATTAATTAATAAAAAAAACAAATGACTATTAAATAAAAAAAAAATATTTAAATGGAATAAAATTTTATATTTTAATTAAAATTAACCACCATTAATGGGGACCTATTAGGCAAAATTCACTTTCACATGATGTTTGAACGTTGATGTGTGTCCACAGTGTCTGTAAACAGCTAGCCTAATGATAAAAATCCACCCACTCCTTTTTTATAATCCCCATAAATCAGAAGCAGAATCTGAAAACAGGCTCTTTCAGATTTCCCCCTGCTGTGACTGGAGACAATCTTCTCTATTCGCATAGATCCCACCCTTAGAGCCGCACATAGTCCGCCATGCTTATATCCTCGCTATAGCACCTATTGATATAAAGTCTCAATAGGTAAACATTATAAATATTATGTTTTTGAATGCACCAACGAATGTAAGAGTCTCCATAGACTCCCGGCATCTGAGCCACGGAGGACACGGTGAATACATTTTATGAGCAAGTAAATGCTCCAAACAATTTAGGCCAAGTCATATATTTGTGCAAATCATTTTATGCCGGACTTCTTCACAAATCAGGGTCAGTTCAACTCTGGATTGCACAAAAGTGGATTCTGAAATACCAACTGTTTGTGTTCAAACTTAATATTCAGAACAAGTAAGAATTGTACTTCATATTTTCTGCATGTTTCCAAATCCTATTTCTTAATTGTTAGCATGCTGTACGGCTAATGTGGTATTTGTGCAAATCATTTTATGCCGGACTTCTTCACAAATCAGGGTCAGTTCAACTCTGGATTGCACAAAAGTGGATTCTGAAATACCAACTGTTCGTGTTCAAACTTAATATTCAGAACAAGTAAGAATTGTACTTCATATTTTCTGCATGTTTCCAAATCCTATTTCTTCATTGTTAGCATGCTGTACGGCTAATGTGGTTAAAGTTACCATTACTGACTTTATTCGAAGAGAGCAGAGCTATATTGTTAGTTTTATCACGAAAACGCTCACCGTCAGCAGAGTTTATAAACGCGAAATAACATTTTGGCTGCGTGAGATTCTCCAGTTTTGTTTTTGATGGACTACCTAAGCACGAACTGTAAAGGATCCACCCTCTTCTGAAAAGGGGCGGGGAGCAGCAGCTCATTTGCATTTAAAGGTACACACATGAAAACAGCGTGTTTTTGCTCACACCCAAATAGTGGAAAATTTGACATGCTATAATAAATGATCTGTGAGGTATTTTGAGCTAAAACTTCACAGACACATTGCGGGGACACCAGAGACTTATGTTACATATTGTAAAAAGGGGCATAATAGATCACCTTTAAGAGTACTGTTAAATGTATAAACCTGGAGAAAAACAAAGCTATATCAGTCATAGAATAAAATAATTCTGATTTAATGTCATGACCAAATTTAAAATAAATGTATTTACTTGCTCGCTTGCATACTTACATTTTCTCATTACTTTTCCACAGGCCTCGGAATTAATAATCAGTACAAATCTTCATTACGCGCCACATGAGATAGATTTAAGAAACACTCAGAGCATTTTTACACACAAACTTGAACTTTTTCCATTTAAAATTATGAATGTGTCATTTCACATATACTTTTGCTTGCTAGTAGCCTACTATCAAAACCTAATTTTTTCTTAATCGTTTTGATTGTCACTTCACAGTTTCTGAACAATGCGCATATATATTAGTTGTGCAAATACATTTTATGCAATGTTTTATCAACAGAGACACTCTGGTAACTGCTTGTACCTCAACTCTTTGAATAATTCAGCCGCAATGTGTTTTCTCAAGGAGAAACATAATTTCTTGCTGAAGGTTTCCCTTTTTTCCTGTTTCGTTTTCCAAATAGGCTTTGTGCTTTCTTGTTCATTGATAAATGGTGTATCTTGAGTCTGTGTACCCTTTCTGTTAACACAGAAATTGTGGACTAAAGTTCGCCCCGGAATGTCCCACAGGTTGCTTTTGACGGTTATTGAAAAGTTTTAGTTCAAAGTTACAGTAAAGTTAAAACCTCACACAAACCACAGCAATTTAGTTGCAATTTACTGTTTAATTGCAATTTCAGCCTTGGCTGACCGGCTGTGGCCCTACATATGGATTTGAGGCTGCAGAGTTGAAGTCTATCATCAGTTAGCCACACTGTCCGCTCTGCGCTGTGTGTGTGTGTGAGTGTGTGTGGAGGTAGAGGAGTGGTCTCAGATACTGGATAATATACGCTCTTCTGCTGCCTCTAAGCACGGCTGCTTTTAGGCTAAAAATTAGAGTGCTCAACTGCCAAACATGCATCCGTGGTCTCAAACCACCATAGAAACAGACTGGTTACATTTATGCACTCTCAAGAGCCTCTCGGTGCTGGCCAACAAAACACTGGATGCCACAAAGGGGAGTGAAACTCATTTGAAACATCTTATTTTGTGTGTAGATGTGTCTCACTCTGTTCCTCTAGGAGCCCTGAGGGAAACGGGAGTTTGGACACACTGAACGCATTCTCTTTGAATGTGAAACCTCTTTTAGATTCACAGAAATTGGCTCTGGCCACGAATTTTGAATTCCCATGGACAGTGGTAATTATGTTAAGTGGTATTTGTATCAACGCTCTCTTTTTCTCTGCCGCTTACTGTCTCTCCTTCAGATACACACACTTTTGCTGTGGAAAGGGTGTGCTGCAGATGTTTTGGGGCCGTCGGAAAGCTTGCTGAATGAATCAGAGGTTTATTAAACAACAGCCAAAACCAGAGGAGAGAGGATGAGATGAGATGAGAAGCGAGCAGAAGAGGGGAGAGAAGGGAAGACAAGATGAAAGAATCTGAAAATCAGGAAAAAGAGAGATTCGTAAAATAAATACATTTATTCCTGCAGCTTTCCATATTTACGTTACAAAAGGTCTCCTATCAATCCTTATGTTTTCTGATGTATCATCCATCACTTGGCACAAATAGAAAATTCAACTTCGTCTCAGCCAAAAGTCTTAAACGGTTTGTAAATTAAATATTCTTGAGTCAGGGTGTAACTACAGCCAAATATAAACTCTTCTGGTAAACTAAAACGCCCAAATCGAGTGCAATGTTGACAAAATCACAAAGGGTGCATGGAGCATCTAATTGAGTATTATTATCATTATTATTATTATTATTATTATTATTATTATCGTTCCTCCATTTGAGTTATGCACCAACGTCTAATATTTGTTCAAACTCCATTCCTAAGAACAGTTGTAATAATGGTTTATATCAGCAAGGACCACTAATCATCCCATGCATAATCTAATCTGAACCCTGAGATGCCCTTTTGGAGAGGAAATTTACAACAAAGAGCTCTTGACTGTAAAGAAGATGGATTCTTTTAAATGTCTCATTTCTCCTTAAACTTCTTATTAAGCATAGAATTGACATATTCATGATTTAGCTCTTTTAATGATAGCCAAAAGCACCTCTCAGCTCCAGTGACACTTGGGGCCTGTAGAGATCACTGTCAAGCCGCTTGTCTAAAAGAAGCTATACCATTTGTGCTGATAAGTGAGTGCATTGTGGATTTAGTCATTTAGCACATATTGTTATCCAAAGTGATTTGTGGAGGGGCAGCTAAAAGGCATTTCCTCTGCTTCGCTCAAGGAAACAACAGTGATGTAGCAGAATTTTAGTAGATATTAGTAACTTTGCATTACTGTCTCCTGCAACATTGGGATTTAACTTTTATTTTATTATTATTATTATTTGGTCAGCACCCAACTGAAAAGTAGGCTATATGTTGTACAGTATATTTTACATACATAAAAGCATTTTTATGACTTCCTGGTAAATGAAATGAAATTAAATAAAATTAATAAAACAGAACAGAACAGAACAGAACAGAACAGAACAGAACAAATGCTTAGACTAGCATGAAATTCCATGCTGGTTTTTGTTTGTTAGTGCTTGTTTGAAGTTTTTAGGTAAACAAAGCACCTATTTAGCAACGAATTGAAGAATAATGACTCTTTCTACAGGTTGCATTGGTAGGCCATTAGGTAGTGCCGGACAGAATGTCTAAGTTATTGAATCATTTAGTCATCCGATATGTTAAATAATATTGATTCTTTCAGGAATGAAAAAGGGGACTTGTCTTTTTTATCATTAAGTCATAATGCCACTAAATTTGACAACAATGCCCCTGCACAAACAAATTAAATCTATTACGTCTGTTGCTAACAAAGCATAAATGAATAGAAAGTTTTGACTGCGGCATTAAATTAAGATTTGCTCATGTTGCACCGTATTTCATTTTAGGCGTTTTTACAGTGTTGCGCATTATAACCAATCAGACACGATTCTGTTGAGCTTAGGAATGCAATGTCCAATCAGGCCAATTCAGATGAGTCATCGCTGAAACTAATCAACTTTGTTGAATGCGCGCACGTTCGATGACTGAATTCCCCAAATTCTCTCATCATAAACAACAAAGCGCAGATGTACATACAATGTAAGTAAGGGATTCATTTTGCAGTGTAGACAGTTTCAGTGATTATAACGATACCTTTGTTTTTTTGAGAGTGTGATAGATCAAAGTTAGTGATAATGTCATTTCTGTACATAATTTATCTAATGTTCTGAAGAGTGTGTGTGGCAGTCTGTCACCGCACCGGTGTGGTTATTTACTGTAACGTTACTTCACAATCACAGATTCTAGCCTACGTCTTGGAATATTACCCAAATAAGAATTTTCACCGTATATTGCCATCTGAACAAGTAACAAGTCTGCCACGTTTGTTCTGACCAACTGAGGAAAAAAGCATTACCATAAGTCTCGCTACCAATGGTGATTTAATCTAAAGATCGGTTAGCTCATATCACATCAAACGTTCAAATTGTTATTATTGTTATACTTTATTCTCAAATGATTAATGTTAACAACATCAGCATTGGTGACTATGAGTATAGTGTGTATTAGCATGTAGATTTCAATTTCTGCACAGTCTAATCTAATTGTCATACTCTTCGAATTTCATATTAAGAAATTATTTTAACTCCCCAAAAAAAGATTATGCTCCCTTCGAACTGGTTTTCTTTAAAATACAAATCGTTGTAATCCCAGGCTATCTGTAAACAGAAGCACATTTATAACTGGAATATAATTTAATTTCATTCACATGTGTTTCATAAACACATAATCCTTTATGGATTACAATCCGCCATCAAAATATACATTTAATTATTCCAGCTGCTGTGAGAAAAGGCTATAAACGATTGGTCACCTGCAGGATCCTCACATGCGATAGCCTAGTAGCCGGGACAACTTCTTTATGTTTACAGACGTGACGTAATGACGCAGCAGAATGCTCGAATTTCCCGCGAAAACCTACCCGTACCACTCAAATTAGAAAACATTATTATAAACTAACCGTTGTGAATCGTGCTAAAGTAAGGCGATAGTTTTGAGCACTGGCTGGTTATGTACTTGCTCAAATATTGATTTCGGATCATTTTTAACCAAAAAAAGTTACGGACTGCAGATTTAAATTGTAATCACATTAAATGCAAATTCAGTCCCATTAAACATATTTTATTAGCGTACATGACACCCATGTCTGGTTCTTGCCTAAAACGACAGGGTTATGATGTTTGTAGTTAATAGATTTGGCTGCTTTTAGCCTTACCCTGGAGTTGGTTCACCCTCCGCCTATACACACACACACACACACACACACGCACACACACACACACACACACACACACACACACACATGTAGTAAGTATGATATGTTAATGTGTAAAGAATGTAGTTTATAGTGGTAATATACTATAAATTTACCCGCTGTTCATTGCATTGACCTCAGTACACGCAGTTTACTGCCTTATGGGCATCCACACGAATATTAACCGTCTGTCTCTCCCTCTATTTCCCTTGCTAGTCACTCTCTCTCCTCCTCATTCTCTCTGAGTCAAGTTTTTTGGCATTTGACTAAACAGAATTACAAGCTCCCACCCTGGAGACTGTGAGCTTTCAGCACATGCGAGTTTGTATGTGTGTGTGTGTGTACGCCACCCACATGGGTGATAACAGGTGGGAGGAGATTTCTGACTTTAATTTAAACTCTCTGTCTCGCTTTCCTTCTCAATCTTCTTTGCATCTTTGGCTGCTGGGTTGAGAAGTGATGGGTAAAGTCAAGACGTCAGATATGAAAGTATAACAGATTTTGAACATCTCTAAATAAACCCCCACTCCTACCCCGTGATTTTAAAGCATGATCTGTAGGACCATCTCAACAGCGCCACTTTCCCCCCCAGCACTTTTTAAGAAAGGTGTTACACTGAAACATAGGTATTAGCCTTTGAAAAAGATTTAGTCCACATTTTGACAAATGTACTTTCTTTATATTGCGTTTAGGGAGGCATATGTAATAATATAGCAATTACTGGTATAGAATATCAGCTTCCTGGATCAAAGTACAATATAGAAGTAATTACTCTCCCTTTCTTATTTATTACACATATTACGGAGAACGTACAGCTATTTAAATGAGCACGCATATTTAAATGTACACATATGTTCAGTACATACATAATAACCCTGAAACTAGTTTGAGAACTCTCTCTCCCTTCGATCGCCCCACTTTCTGTTGTGATTATTTGACGTGATCATATTTGCTTTGCTCTGATTAATTCAACTCCGCTTGACCCGTTGACTGAGACATGATATTTCATGTTTATAAGTGCACACAGGCACAGGAGTTTATTGGGAACAGGTGAAAGCAGTTGTAATGAATTCATAAATAACTGAAAAATTATTGAGGGTTTCTAGCTGATCGTTTGTTAGAGTGCAATACACTTCAGCACAACCCCAAATAAAAGCTGGACATGCTTAATGATGGCGCTCTTAAAAATGTTAACAGACAAATGATCTTTATAAATAAACTGCACATGGGGGTAATACAAACTAGTAATCATTTCTAATTTGTCCAGGAGTCAGTGTGTTGTGTACTGTATGTGTGTGTGCGTAATTAACAAGATTAGTAAATCACTGTGAAGTTTAAAACCTCAATATCAGTTGGTGTTGCACTTGGCTAAATGACTCTCCACCTGTGCCATTCATCATGTCTGGGGAATGAGTGGGCTTTAGGTAATAGTTTGACAGTGAGATCGTTGTTTGGATGGTATTTAATCATCAGTGTTGTTTTTGACTCATATGTGGGCGTTTCTTCAACTATGGGCTCTTTTGCCTCTGAGGACTTCTGGAAAATGAAGTCTCTTAAAAAACTTTTCACACTCTCACTAGTTGGTTTAATTTGTCCTCTAACAATGTCCTACAGACCAAGTACATATATCACGTAATAATTCTGTCATTTCTGAAAATCTCAACCACAGTGTGATTTCCATGTATTATGTGTTTTATGCTAAATTAAATTTTTTATTTTTTTTGGGATTAAGATGGACGGCTCCTTTAGCTGACTAAGGTTATTTCATTTTTAGCAATTTATGTACTATTCAAAAGTTTGGGGTCAGTAAACATTTTTTTTTTTTTACTTAGCAAAGATGCATAAAAGTGACAGTAAAGACACTGACACAACATTTGTAATAAATATATTGATACAACAAATATAATAAAATAAGAAATAAAATATAATCCATATAATAAAAATAAGAAATGTTTCTTAAGCAGCAAATCAGAATATTACAATGATTTCTGAAGTATCATGTGACTCTGAAGACTGGAGTAATGATGCTGAAAATTCAGCTTTAATATCACAGGAATAATATATATATATAAAAAACAGTTATTTTTAATCATGGTAATATTTCACAATATTACAGCTTTTACTGTATTTTTCTAATAGATATTCTAATACATGCAGCTTTGGTGAGCATAAGAAATGTCTTGCAAAAAAATTCCAATACTGACTAAGATAAAATGAAAGCTTGATTGGAAATTACACTTTTTAAAATATATTCTATGATATTTACCTTCAGCTCAACCATGACCTTGACTGTTGTCTCCTTACACTTTTAGGGGGGGAAAAAATTGTTAACATTGTTGTGAAAATGACACCCCAACTGCAGTTCCCTTCTGTGATGATGCTAATGGGGGACAGTGGAATTGTCTGTTGTCTGTTGCTTTCTTCTCCCCATATGGTAGTTAATGATCCAGTTTCATGGTTGCTCCATCATGTGTTTCATCCATTGCTCACTCATGTGAGGATTGTGGGACTCCCAAACATTTGTATATCAACATTAGTTTATGCATTACCAGTTAAACTCTGCGGACCCGGATACGGGTCCAAAATGACGTTAAAAATGTTTATGCTTCACTTACATAGCCTTCCTTATATGGTATCAGCCCATATATGGGTTCATTTGAAAGCTTGGAGTGTCTTCTTTACAAAGAATACCATTCCTTTTGGTTTTTATATTCATAAAGCAGTAAAATTAAGCTTAGAAATGTATTCGTCCCACACACGAATTTCCGCCTAACCATTGCGAATAATTTTTACGAAGAATGTGTATTTTATATATTTTTCACAAAAAAGTTCCTGTTTAGAAGTGTTATTTGAAAGATTATTTTTTTCTGGTACTTTTTGGCATCTAGTGGCATCAAACAAAGTAAATTGCAGAGTTGTGCCTAATAGAACCTGAATTACAGATTTTCAAAAAAATACTTAGTTTTAAAACTCCAAAAGCGCCTATGTTTTTTTTGTGTTTATAGTAATATTTGAAAAGTATATAATGTTATTTATAAAGAATTACACTCATATTTTGTAGTTCAAAGGGTTTTCTTTACAATGAAACCATTTTTTTTCATTTCCTCCATTGTATGTGTGCAGGGTAAACATTTGAATTTGAGTATGTTAAATTTAGGCGAAAATACCAAAAAACGCCCCGAGCTTAAGTGGTTTTAACAACCAGATGCATTTACACTTTCTCGAAATGCATCTTCAAACCAGATCCTGACGTCATTTTGGATGACATTTGCGATTGAATTTTTCAGGATCATTATCCAGTAAAAACATTTAACCAATAGTAAGTGTAAATACTGTACCCTCACAAAGGTTTTCAGTCATTTTAGCAGATGGGAAACAGGCCAGATGAAAAGTACACTTTAAAACAGCTTAAGGTGGAAGGTGGTTTGCTGGACTGGTTTAAGGTGATTTAACTGGTCTCCCATTCTGACCCCTTGAAAAGTTTCCAAAATGCCTCTAAAATCAGTCCAAACCAACCTGACCAGGCTGTTGTTTTCCCCTCAGGGTTATATGAGAGGTACAATGTGCTTCTTATCGCACAAGGTATCTGTCACGATACGCTGCCAGAAGGAACACGGAGCCGTGGATAATCGAAAGAGTCTTTATTAGTAGCCAACACAGAGGGTAAATCCAACACAGGGGACAGGAGATAGACACACGTACATCACAGGTAGACCCGACAAATACAAACTGAATAGACTGGGGCTTACAAGGACTGGATAACGAGGGACAAAATAGACACAGCTAGAATCAAATTAACACAACACGAGGAGAAACTGGGTCACAGGGAGCAAAACACACACAGACAGTCCAGAACCCTGACAGTATCATTGTGCAATGAAAGAGCTTTTGCCAGTGAATTCCGAGACAATATTCTGACACCTTGTGACACACAGTAAATATACATGCGATCAGATTCTATCCAATATATCAAATGAACTGCCTACCCTTTCTCATGATAAGGAGACATGTAGAAATTTTTTATGTTAGACAAGTTAAAAGGCAGACATTAAAACAGAAACCTCAATGCAAGGTATCTGAAGATTAAATGAAAGTTTTTTTTTAATTTATTGATTTATTTATTTAAATTTAAGACAGCCTTTAAAGAGGGAGATGTTATATTGAAATATCACGTTTGTTGATGAATGTAATGATGATTCCCAGTTCCCAGTTTAATATAGTGTAAATGTTAAACTTAATTGTCTCTTGTAAATAAATAAATATAAAAAATAAAAATAATTATAAATGATCATCTATAGTATAGCCCAGATAATTTGACCTTTTGTCAAAAAATATTTGAGTTCATATTGAAATCTTTGACATACTGAGATTTGTTGAGATCTTTTCTGAAACTTTTCTAGGAGAAAAATCAGATAAACAGGAGACTGAATGTTTCGATTTGCTCTATTCAGTCCAGGAGAAACAACAGAGATATTTAGAATATTTCATTTGTGAGGAATTTATTTCTTTCCTATAAGATCTGACAGCTAAACAAGCCTTTCAAGAGGCTATGCATTTTTTTCTTTCTTGTCATGATCACAGCTTAACCTTTTTGTGATCTCAGCATAACAAAAGTTATGCTTTTGTAATGCAGTTGCACATTTCTTGTGAGAAAATAAGATCAAGATTGTGAGAAAAAACAACTTTTATGTTGAGAAAAAAGTTGTGATCATGTAAAAACACGACCAAACAAAAATAATATTGCATGACCTCTAAGTGGGGAAAAAAGGGGGTTTTATACGCACTTGATCTTTCTTTGTTTTGAAGGAGGACGCTACAAATGCAAGGTACTGAATGACTTTTTTGGTGTTTTCTGTTTTTCCAGCACCAGATTCACCCCTGGGGAAATATTAATAAAGAATAAGTTTTGAAGGAACACAGTGCTGGTCATTTTGATTTTGGTACTAGTATTTCAGAAGTTCCAAGTCAAGCTTACGTGCACAATATGGACTGATCCTCACGATCTAAAAAGATCAAGAAAAAAAAAAAAAAAAAAAAAAAAAAAAAAATATATATATATATATATATAAGAACTCTTGTTTAAATTCAGGGTAAAACTACAACAACAACAAAAAAGTTGAATTGGCTTTTTGAACCACTGATGTTCACGACTGTCTTCATCCCACAGTCAGGTGTGATTGATTGCAGCACAGTCACACTACAAGTGAGATCTGCAACAGGTAAAGTCAATGACTTCAGGTTTGTGTGCCTGTCCTCCCACCCCAAACACATGCACCCATACACAAAGCACTTCTGGTGCT
Organism: Sinocyclocheilus anshuiensis; assembly: GCF_001515605.1. Taxonomy (NCBI): domain Eukaryota; kingdom Metazoa; phylum Chordata; class Actinopteri; order Cypriniformes; family Cyprinidae; genus Sinocyclocheilus; species Sinocyclocheilus anshuiensis. The sequence goes on along the minus strand of NW_015547662.1, from coordinate 84,661 downwards.
AATTGGAATGCTAAATCTAGTCACAAATGAATTTCTCCTGCAGTTTCCTCTCTCCAAGACTCTTTAAGGCAGATCAGGGGCATAGTTTATATCACCTCTTTTCACTGAAATCCCAGTAGTCTTTTCATTCTCTCATTCTATAGGATCTTATGACGTGAACACCTTAGAAAAATGTAAAAGAAAGTAGCAAGAGTAATTTTAACACCCATCTGTGGTGACAAAACATGTCACACTGGCATACAATGTGATTAGGGCATAAAAGTGATTAACACTTCTATGCTCTTCTATTCTTCTGTGCTCTTCTGAGGCAATAATTAATGTGAGACATGCCATCTTTAAATATCTGTTTAAGAATTGCATGAAATATTAAAGCAATGTTAAAGGCCCCAGTATACTTCCAGTGAAATCAAAAAATGAACTGGTGTGACATAATTTAAAACATTTTGTTTGAAATTCATGTTGGGAGTTTCGAAAACAGCTTTCCAAAGCAAGCTTTCCATAAACGTTTTGAACTACTATTGGTCCATGGTGATTCCATAATTGGTAGATGTGCTTTGGGACTCTGCCTTCTATGACAAGGAAATCTTCTTTATATTAGCTTTATATTAGAAATTGAAGTGTAATTCTATAATTGAAAGGAACACTGACACTATTTTTTTCATGTTTAATATTGTAAAGCTGCTTGCTTTAATGCAATCGATTGTGCTATATGAATAAACATGACTTTACTTAAAGGCAGAGTAAGTGATTTCTGGTAGCCAATGTTGATA
>NW_015547662.1:78697-83723 GCF_001515605.1 Sinocyclocheilus anshuiensis | reverse complement strand
TCTCCAGCGCTGGAAAGCTGATCCGATATTTACACGGGTCCTACTTCTTGCCTTATCGTTCCGCAGACGTTTTCCTCTTTTGTTTTTTATCCGCCATCTCTATCTTTCTGTCGCTGGCTCGGCTAATGTCCGTCCCATGCACTGAACGCGCTCTCCTCCACATCACGAGTAGACACGCCCCTTATTGCTGATTGGCTACAAGTTTGTTTTGCGATTCGGCCCGAATCAGTTTTCTAAAGTGTTTTTGAAAAATCACTCACTCTGCCTTTAACTGGAGTGCCGAATTGCAAAGCTTATGCAAACATCTACACCGCTATCATCAGATGCTTTCTTAACTACTGTTTTCTCACCACTGTCATTTTTGTTATGTATTTATCATTTATGACCCTTTGCAAAGACCCGACCCCCTTAGTTACTGTTGCTACGTCCGACAAGCCATGTCGCTCTCACGCCACACATCATGTTCTCACGCAGTGAAAAATACATCACGAAGCAAAGAGGACTCTCTTCTGATTTATATCTTCTGATATAAAATGAAGTCTCAGCTTTCAAATGTTGTCATTTAGGAAACTCAAACAATAAATACCGTTTTGTGGCTTTTCAATGTGTCATGACAGATCGCTATTGTGCCTCAGTTCAAGTGGCATGTGAACTGATCATCTATTCCTTGTTACTAGTTATAACATGAAATAAACATGAATGAACATCAGAAGGTTTTTTTTCAACCGCGGAAAGATGTCAGTACACACCATTTTTTGAAGTTCAAGTCCACCGACATTAATCTACACTCCTGTTTGGTTTGTTTGTCACACAAACTGGCAGATTCAGCATTATGATTGGTCAGATCGCCAAACTCCTGGCAAAGGGTGAATTGAGAGGAAAATGCACATATTTACATATTTATCGAAATGCTGCTCTTTTGGCATTGGGATGCTCATATACAGTTGCAAAGGTATTTCAAACTTATTTTTACCCCTAAACAAAGAACAAAAAATAACTTTGCTGTGAGTATATCGGGGCCTTAAGACTCCTGCTCTGATTTTCAGTTATTCATAATTCTGATTTGAGGTAGTAGTATGAAATCCCGGGAAAGACATGTTCATGTGCCAAGTATTTGGGATGCCATTGGATATTATTCATCTGTTTTTTGATGCTAATGCCAAATGGACACTCTTTCTAATTAGTGGTGTCGGCTATCCCGCTGCCAAGACAATAACCCATACAGAAGAGCTAAATTACTTTCAGCGTGGCACCTCCATAGTATGCCATTTTTCCAACGAGTAATTTTGTTAAATTTCTGCCTTGCCAGAGCTGCCTGGGTCAACCGTAAATGCTGTTATTGAGAATTGGACACATCTAGAAGCAGCAACAGCTGTGATGTGTTAGGCAGCATTAGCTTACGTAATGTACCAATCACGGCTTGGGTTTGCAAAATGGGTTTTCAGTGTAATATCACCACGAACCATAAAAAGTTTTGGCTGGAGTGTTTTGTAAAGCTCAACGCCATCCTCTAAAGTATGCTTTTCTGGCACACAAATGAAGGTTTGGCAATTACCAGTAGATGCCAAATATGGTGTGCCACTGTCAGATTTTGTTGATGATGAATAATAGACTTTTTTCTGTGTTGTCAGGGAGGCCTTTTAGCTTCATTTCAGGTTTCCAACATCGTGGAAGTCTTTTTTAGATTAGTTTTTGTTTCACCATGGTAATAATCAACTTCACAAGTCGTTAAACATGGTTAGTTAAAATTAACAAGGAAAAGCTTGACTGACCTAATAGGAGTCGTGACTACATGTTGGATGAATTGGAGCTCACCATGGCAAGCTAGCTATAATTGGCCAACATCAGTGCTCTCATATGATCTTCTGGTTATATGAATGTCATGGTTTTATTATATCATGGTATAGATGCTGCCATCTACACCCTTTTGGCCATATAGTGGTTATTGTACCTTATAAGTGGTTCTCAACAAAACTTCCAAGAAGGCCTCAAGATAACTTTAAATGATTGTAAATAAGACAAAACAAGGATTAAAATGAGCCGAAATTTTATAATTAAAATATTTCTTATTTTAATTTGCCTCCTCAACAGCGGTCTTGAAAAACCTGGATATTTGAGGAAGCCTAATTTTAAAATTGTGATTTCTAGACCTGAAAAAGTCTAGAAATCTAATTCATGTAAGACTTTATGTAGATCAATGAAATTGTGAAATTCTGTGTTGATTTTTATAATGAATATATTTTTTTCTAGTTATGCCAAGCTCTAAAATATTGTCCAGTAAATTATGAACAACTGGAGTCATAGGGCCTTCAATATTGTTTTGGACAATTGGAGTCAAAAAGGTTGAGAACCACTGTCATAAATGATTTCTCTTCCATGTGTTAGTAAGATTATGACAAGTACATGTCATATTCAGGTTCCTAACTTAGAAAATGCAGCCCGAGTGTGTTATTTAACGAGATTTCACTTTCATTCATTTTTTTTTCATCCAACTGTTCTGTTTTCATCCATTTATACACCCTAAATATATATTTATCTTCCGATTCATGTATCCTATTCATCAGTCTAGCTCTCTCCTCTTTTCTCCTGCTTTTGTGTGTTAGTTCTGTGTGCTGTGGCCAAATGGATGCACATCTCCACTCCTCATTGTCTTGACCTGGCAATGAGCGCTTCTGCCTGGCTTCAGTATCTGTACCATCACTACCATTTATATGGCTTCTTTTTGTCCGATAGAAAAAGAGTTACACCAGAAGCACTCTGAAAGGCATATAATGGTGATTACCAAAAGAGGTTGTAAAGGAAAGAAGAAAGGTAAGTGAACACATGAAGTGCAGTTTTGAAGGGCACCGCTGATCCTCTATTTTCTCTGATATAACTAATGATACATTTTCTCGTTGGCCTCATCATTTTCTATCATACTTTTGTTGCAATAACTAGAAAATGTTGAAGTTGAATTATTTCTAAATATATTAATATTTATCTTTAGGTATAATTGCCATATCTGTTGTTTAATGTCCTATTTTCATACGTACTACTATGTGTAATATATCAGTACAATATTGGTTATTGGCCAGTGATTGATTGACTGATTTACTGATTTATTGATTCATTCCTCTTTCTTTCTTTCTTGCTTTCTTTCTTTCAGGATCCCCTGTCTCCGCCTCCAGTCTTCGAGTCCCGGACTCCACCATAATCCTCCAACCCATCGGCTCCACTTGGCTCCTTGCTCCCTTGTCTCCACCTTGGTCCTATGTCTGTTGTCGTCCTTCCTCCGCTATGGTATTCCACTCCTCTGGCTTCGCCTCATCCCTCCATCCCTCTGGCTCCACTGTTGTCCTCAGTCTTTCCGGCTCTGCTGCGGTCTTCCGGGTCCCCATCTCCACCTCGCTCACATGAGCCGTCAGCTCCACCTTGGCCCTCCGGACCTCTGGTGTCCCCAGGGTGTTGTCTGCCAAGTTTCCATCATGGCTCTTCCCTCCCTCGACTCCACCCTGGGGCCTCGTCCTGGCTGGTCTCTGGACCAACACCTGGCTCCTCTTGCTCCTGGCTCCTCCATGGCTCCTCTCACCGTCAGCTCCACCCTGCTCTCTCCATCCACCTTCTCCCTTGGTTCCCTGTCCTGCATGTCCTCAGCATCCTCCTCCAGAGCCCCCTCCCTCCCACCTCAGAGGGATTTTTTGTGGTGTGAGGACGCTCACAGTTATGGACTTTGTGTTTCTCTCTGTTCCTGTTCTCCTGCCTTGTTTAGTTCCATTGCCCTAGTTTCTGTTCAGTCCTGATTTGTTTTTATGGTTACTTATGATTTGCAGCTGTTACTCATTCATTAGTCTCCTTATATATACTCCCTGTTCTGTTCAGTCATTGTGTTTGCTACGCTTGCTCCTGCGATTCTCCTCTGTGTATTCCTTGCGGATTTATAATAAAAAGATGTGCTTTAAATAGCAGAACTTATTACATCAGCCGAAACATAAAAATATTATGAAATCATTGGCGTATCAGTATTGGCCAGAATTTGATTATCGTGCATCTCTACTTAATATTCCTACTTTTATTGTATATTATTCATCAGTACATGTTATTCCAAGTTATATATATATAAAAAAAAAACATTTTATGTTTTGCCTTAACAGTTGTTTGTTTTCATACTCCAATCAATTCCTCATGGATGAAATGTAACCCTCGTATGTATAGTCCAAGGTGGATTTTAGGTGGAATTTTCCACACATCATTTTTTTTACCTACCTGCATTTCTATTAAAAATGCCTGAAATAAAGGTTTAGCAAACATATTGTTTCCGACTTTGGCCTGGTTTCGGGCTAGTTCTGATTAGAACCAGGGTAATTTCTTTCATAACATCTGGCAACTTTGTTGCCCTGTTACAGTGTGTGTCTCTCTGCCTTCCACAAAAGGATGTGTGAGAATCTTCCCTCCGGTGCTCTGTATCGATTGTACGTGTAAGGATCGTGTACTGTTCTTCAACATCCTGTTTGTTTGTCAAAAAAAGGCCAGAGTTATATAGAGGGGGTCAACTGACACAGTTGTGGTTCTAAAGCTTAACTTCTACAGCTGTAGATGGATTGTGCTTCGGGGACCTGGCAGCGTTCACAGGATGAATGAGCATCTCTGTGAAGTTTCAAGGCAAGGTCTTCCATAAATCCTTTACAAAATGATGCTGCTTGTGGATTTGTTCTCCTTACCTTCCTTGTTCCCCTCCATTAAAATCTATCAAGAGTCTGTCTCAATGCATTATTGACAGAAAGACTCTGGCTCTGGGGATTACGCCCCATTCATGGGTCAATAGTCCGAAAGGGTTTTCTTGTTTACAGGTTAGTATACAACACACTGTTTTGTTCCTTTTGTGTTCGCTGTAATCTTTTAGTGGCTGGAAATTGAAGGTTGTTTTGTGCATGAAGAAGTACGTCGCTGCCTTTATCGAATTGCAACATAAAAACCTTTAAATTCTCCATGTCTCTTTTAAAGCCCATTGGTAGACGTTTTTACATTATTTGCCAACTGAATTTGCATG
>NW_015547662.1:66424-78624 GCF_001515605.1 Sinocyclocheilus anshuiensis | reverse complement strand
TCTGCCTTCCACAAAAGGATGTGTGAGAATCTTCCCTCCGGTGCTCTGTATCGATTGTACGTGTAAGGATCGTGTACTGTTCTTCAACATCCTGTTTGTTTGTCAAAAAAAGGCCAGAGTTATATAGAGGGGGTCAACTGACACAGTTGTGGTTCTAAAGCTTAACTTCTACAGCTGTAGATGGATTGTGCTTCGGGGACCTGGCAGCGTTCACAGTATGAATGAGCATCTTTGTGAAGTTTCAAGGCAAGGTCTTCCATAAATCCTTTGCAAAATGATGCTGCTTGTGGATTTGTTCTCCTTACCTTCCTTGTTCCCCTCCATTAAAATCTATCAAGAGTCTGTCTCAATGCATTATTGACAGAAAGACTCTGGCTCTGGGGATTACGCCCCATTCATGGGTCAATAGTCCGAAAGGGTTTTCTTGTTTACAGGTTAGTATACAACACACTGTTTTGTTCCTTTTGTGTTCGCTGTAATCTTTGAGTGGCTGGAAATTGAAGGTTGTTTTGTGCATGAAGAAGTACGTCGCTGCCTTTATCGAATTGCAACATAAAAACCTTTAAATTCTCCATGTCTCTTTTAAAGCCCATTGGTAGACGTTTTTACATTATTTGCCAACTGAATTTGCATGAAAAAAAAAAAAAACAGTTAAAGCCTGTAGTTCCAGCTTATGCCACTGATTCCTCTCCCACTCTTCCTGACTGGTTTTAGCTTCTCAACTCGAGCTAAACGTGTTCCTAAGTAGGACGGAAGCATGTTTTTCTCAATGTGCTGTAGGCCCTCAAAATCATCCCACAACAATATTTGCTATAGCATGCTCAAGGTCCAATTGTTGAAATTCTGAACCATGGAGTGCGTGGGGGCGATTTCTAACCTTCTTTTCTCTTTCAACTAGTTCATTTGGCTTGAGAGTGCCAACGTTTTAGCATAAGAGTTTGTTTGGGCAAGTTAAGATAATGCAGGATGCTTTCATTTATTTTTTCCCAATGTTGCATTCCGTGAGAGAGAAAATAGCTGGCTGGCAAATAGCTGGCATAACTTTTAAATAAGGGAGCATATTGGAATTCTTATGGCAGAACAAAAGTTCCATAACGCTCCATCTGAGGGGTATCCAATGTTTGCTCTCCCTGTCTCACTGAAGTCCTCCCCAATTACTTCCATCATATTTAGCTATAAATTAGAAACACTTTTTGCTCTCTCTCTCTCCTCCTCTCTCGTTCATCTTGGGCGGTTTTAACTCGCAACTCTCCGATCTGTTCATTGTGGCATGATATTAGGTGATTAAGAATCAGCGTCTCAGAGATTCTGCCGAATGAAACTAATTTTATCGCCCCTCACTTGAGGTGAATATTGAAGAGTCTGTGCAACATTTATATTCAAAACAATTTTACAATCTGGAGGATCTATAATAAACAAGAAAACAAATACACAACTAAACAAAGCGGACAGAAATAACAGAGGCACCTCAGGAAAGTAGGGACCCCCGGTGACACAAACTAATCTACTAACCAGAAGTGCTCTGAGCTCCAGTGATTATACCTCACACATTCGCACGCTCAGGGTGTATTGTGGCGCTGTTTAAATGGAAACTCACAAATCCTTCTGGGATTGATATAACAAATTCTTTTTATGAGTCCGGACAGTGCTCGGCCTGACCTTGTGGATCATAACAAATGTGATACATCATAAATGAAAAGTTATAACTAAATTATATTTAGATTTTTTAGGTGCAATGCCAGCAAGCCTTCCACTCTAACTCAAAATGACAAATGTACCACTCTGACTTCAAAAAATTATATTTATATTTTTTAGGTGCAATGCCAGCAAGCCTTCCACTCTAACTCAAAATGACAAATGTACCACTCTGACTTCAAATACTCTGTATTACAAAATGTCAATATCCTGCTCCTGACCGTAAAAGTCGAATAGGGTTGAATATAATGAAAATATGTCCAGTTCACGTGTCACTTCAATATAGATAGTAAAACAATATTTATAATATCTCATAATATACCATTTATTTTTAATTATACATATATGTAATTATAAATAATATGTTTAGAAATATTTATTTACTTATATTCATAAATATATTCAATTATTTGCTCTTAAATAACCTTGCAGTAAGAATTGATATGTTTAATGTTTAGAAATATTTATTTACTTATATTCATAAATATATTCAATTATTTGCTCTTAAATCAGTACGAATTAAGAATTGGGGGAAAATATGTTTAACTGTTGATTTAACTGTTGAATAATGGATTACATAATCAAAAAAGACCTAAATTATGCCTTTTTAAGCATATATTTTAAGTAAAATATTTACTTATTTCTTATAATATTGTTGTGACCCATATGTTTTTGATTTGTTTTGTGATATTCACATATATAAAATTAAACTGAACTTGATTATATAGACTGTTTGGGCAAATAAATTTGATTAATGATTATTTGATTTATAGGCCAAAATAAGATAGATCTTTTATATAACTTCAGATTAGACCAGATGGGTGCAGAGGAAGCCAAATATATATCACAAAAACAAAAAAACGCTTGCGCGTGCCTCAAAAGAGGGCTTACAATGACTTCAGTCACAATCACTATACAGGATTGACCCAGCCACAACACATAATTGCGAATAACATGCTCCTTGACACAAAATCGACTCCAATCGAGTCCAACGTTTATATTTTTTGTACGAATCTTTGAGTTAACATGTACTAAACATGAGTGGAATTTGCACCGCAGCGCCCCCACACCTTGATGCTCATGACAAGAATAGCATGTATAGTTATCTTTATTGAAGTGAATTAGGTTTAAATCGCCGTCATGCATGAATGAATGATATTTTTGCAATTTTACACATAATAATCCACGATGATCACATTACACAAAACTGAAATTGCACGTCAAAATAACACATTGTCAATATTTTTTTGAGACCCCCCAAAATTTCACAAATCACGTTTTCAGGGGAGCCCATGTCTTATTAAGGGGAGCCGAGCTCCCCCTAGCTCCCCCGTAGTTCGCACCCTGGTTTCACCCCCTTTTTAATGTACGTCTCTTGTCGTCCCTGTCTGTTTTTTTTTTCTCCTTCCTGCTTATCACAATTGAAATGGATTACATCTTAAAACAGAGCTCAATCAAGCATCAAATTAAGCCAGTCTGTTCAGTCTGGTATTAATCAATATGGTATTATACTCAAACTGGAGTGCTTTTGGAGAGAGAATTCACTGCAATGTGGTAAGGCAAAACATTTGCAATAAAGTATTAAATGAATAATAGAGACAGTAAAACACAAATTATGATTACAGGGCAGATTACTGATTAATATGACTTATTTTTGTGTGCTTCCTTGCACAATATACTGCATGTCATCAAAACACCTTTAGCATACTACATGATTTGTAAACTCGTACATTTTGAAGTTTGCATCACATAACTAGCTCCATATGTATAGCTTTTCTGGTGAAGTAATACTTGCTCGGTAGCCCACCTGGTATAGAATTGCACTTGCAATGCAGCGCACTCAGGTACGAGTTGTGAAACACTAATCACAATAAAAATGCTCAAAGAAGCCAGGTAAAATGAGGTACTTGCTTCAGAAAATGCATCTTTATGTCACGTTTGCTTTTGTTAACAATATTGGTTAGGGTTAGGGTATTGTTTAAAGTAGGCTCTACGTCACTTTTCCAACGCATAATTGTCCACTGACTGGACATTTAATTTCCGAACTGCTGCAGTATGAATAACAACCAACATAATAAAGAGTTGCCAGTTTCACGTTGATCTGTTTCAGATCAAATTGAATGCGCATTATTGCTACTCACTGGACATTTCAGTTTGAAAGTGCCGCAAATGCGCAAAAAGCAACATTATGTCATATTGCAGGAATGTCGCCACAGGCACATTTTTCCAATGAGCCTGGGTTGAAAATGTGTGCATGCTGTGTATTTTTATGCTTATTAGAGTATATTGTTGTTAGCTTAGCAACATGCTAATGGCAAACTCAACTGAAATCAATTGTTTGTCAAGCCATGTGAGCGTCATGTGAAAAGTGTTGTTTGTATAGTGTGGATGATTGTAGATGTTTCAAAATATGTTACAGCATTTATGAGGTAGCAATGTAAGAAAATCAAGGCAGCTCTCTGGAACATGACTGAATAGAATAGAATACAATAAAGGTAGGGTTACATCTGGTCTAGTCTGTCACCAAGAAAAAAGGGATGGCTCCTCAGAGATTTCTGAAGGAATAGAGGGAGAGAGCTACAAATATAGCTGACAGACCCTAAATCTTCTTTACATTACATTTTTAAACCCTCCCCCCTCAGTTAATGGAAAAAGAGAGTAAACAAGTTAGAGAAATGGTGAGACAGAAAAAGCGAGAGACCTGCTTTCTGAATAGGCATGCAGTCGGACCGATGGATGATGACAGTTTAATGAGAGAAATCTGCTTTTAGAAAAGCTTGAACTCTTCCTGTTTACTTAGCTGAACCCAAAACAACCTTCCTTATCCCTCTGAGTGTTCCTGCAAAATGAGGTGGGGAAAGTAACAGATGGTTCCTCCATATTTGTTTTCCACGAACACAGCTACAGACCAAGAGACATTTCTGAAAACCCATTTGAGTGTAATATACAATACCCGAATGATTAAAACCTGAATCAGCCTGCTTTCTGAGTGTTCCTGCAAAATGAGGTGGGGAAAGTAACAGATGGTTCCTCCATATTTGTTTTCCACGAATACAGCTACAGACCAAGAGACATTTCTGAAAACCCATTTGAGTGTAATATACAATACCCGAATAATTAAAACCTGAATCAGCCTGCTTCACCATGCTCGAAACGGAGCACGCAGTCCTGCAGATGTCATGTTGTTTTCGTATCAGCTACGGAAGAATAAACTTATCCCAGACAGAAAGGAAAGACTGTTCCTCAAGCTCCAAACCCTGACACACAAGCCTCGCACTGTTATACCCCATATACAACGTGAGCAAGCCACATAACAAATCTCAAATGCTTCTGTTATAATCAAACCAAAAGCTGCCTTTGTTTACTGCCTACTTTGGCAGCTCCCTTAAAAGGTAGGATCATAACTGAAACATAAAAACCGAACTGTGCCTTATGCACCTCATAAATAACATCTAATAACATCATAAATAAAATGCACAGAACAAACAAAAAAAACAAACTCAAAATTGATTCAAACAGAGCTTGATGTTAGCATGTTACTAAGCTAACAGTACAATCTTATATGTGACCCTGGACCACAAAACCAATCATAAGTAGCACAGGTAAATTTGTAGCAATAGCCAAAAATACACTGTATGGGTTAAAATTATCGATTTTTCTTTTATGCCAAAAATCATTAGGATATTAAGTAAAGATCATGTTCCATGAAGATATTTTGTAAGTTTCCTACTGTAAATATATGAAAAATGTATTATTATTAGTAATATGCATTGCTAAGGACTTCATTTGGACAACTTTAAAGGCGATTTTCTCAATATTTTGATTTGTTTTGCAACCTCCGATTCCAGATTTTCAAATAGTTGTATCTCAGCCAAATATCGTCATAATAAATAATATTATATCATAATAAACCATACATTAATGGAAAGCTTATGTATTCAGCTTTCAGATGATGTATAAATCTCAATAAAAATAAAAAATAAAAAAACCCATATGACTGCTTTTTTGGTCCAGGGTCACATATATAATAAGAGATATTTAAAAAGTATAAATCTGTATGACACACAAATATTGGGTAAAACCCATACGCATTTGAACTGTACTCTTTCATCAGATACTTTTCTGCATTTAAAATAGCGACAAAAGCAACAACAGGTAATTTCTTACTTAGGGGAAAAAAAAAAAAAACTAGGGTGGTACTTGGTTCTATTCATCATTTGTTGACTGGATGGAGGAAGATCTGAATGTGAGCTTGCAGCTGATAGTAAAAGAAAAACAAAAAAAGGGCGGAGTTTAAGCAGACAAAATGATTGGAGAAGTTCGGTATACATCACTAGAGAGAAGTCTGTCATTTCACTGGAAGACAGATCATTTCTTTTAATTTTGATTACAGATTATAAGGTCAAAATTAAAAAGATGTCCATCATCTTGGATTTTTTTTCATTGCATTTTCATTTAGATTTTTGATTGAATGTTGCAGTGCATTTTGGTACTTCCTTCAACCACTACCTCATTCAGTACATCAATATAGAATCAATACTTTGTGAATACAACTGGGTCACAATTGAAACCACTCCAACCGTGTGTGAGAGAAACCTAGTGTCTCTGTGAGTGCATGGGAGTGAACCTGCAGGATCAATTTTAATCTCTTTCCCCCAGTTCACTTTTATTCAGTATAGTACCTCACAGAATTGCCGTTAACTGCACTGAGAAATAATGGTTTCTAGAATTTGGCCAATAGAAGGTATCTTAGAAGGCAGTGTCATCCTTCTGGAAACATCCTTCATCAGTAGCATGCCTAAGATGCCTTAATATGCTGTCTAGGTAGGTCTAGGTAGTGCAGCAGTCTATGTATGACTTGAGCATTTGCGGTGTGGACATCTTTGGTGATTTTACTGTGAATATTCTCTTTCTTAGTGCTACATAGGCTGAATGATGTGTTTATTTTTCTGTGTGTTCAGATTCAACCTTCTGTTTGAAACCAGCAGAAGTTTGGCATTGCAAGTGGTGGTTTGAAATGGAACTGTAGGGGGCAGTGTTGATTCACAGAAGATGCCCTGATAGGCGCTGTCAGAGAAAGAAGAGAGAGAAGGCGGAGAAGCTGGGGGAGGGGTGGAGATGATGGGGTGATGTTACAGGAGGAGAGACTTGACTTCATCTTGTCATGACTGTCATGTCCAAGTGGCCCGACTCCACCATCTGACATCACATTCCCCCCTTAACTAGCCATCTCTCTCTCTCTCTCTCTCTCTCTCTATACCTACACGTTCTTCCCTTCTTTTTTCTTTCTCAGTCTTAACTTACACCTCTTTCTCTCTCTTTGCTACCTCTTTGACTTTTTTGCTTTTGTTTCACTTCAGAGAGAGAGAGAGAGAGAGAGAGAGAGAGAGGTGGAGATGCAGGACGAATTCACCAAACAACTGCATTACAGTGCAAAAACCTGCATCTTATCCAATGACCTTATCCATTTTGTCCAGGCGCTAAATTCGCTGAAATGGCATTGCACCGTTAGTATTTGAATGTCATTGTCATTCATTTCAGCACAAACATGCCCCATTTATATGTAAATTAGGCTCATTGTTGATGATATGAGTTGAATTATATGTACAAAAATAAATATTAAATTAAATTAAATATATATACATATTAAATGATCAATAAATAACATTATTAATTCATTAATTATGCTGTTTTTTAATTTTATATATTATTTTATTTATCATATATTAATATTAATTATTTATTATATTTATATTAATTAATAACAAACATAATATGAATAAATAGGAATTGCAGTTTTATACATTTATATAATAAAAATGATATACAAATTAAAAATATTAAATAATTGTAATGCAGAAAGTGCATACGAATTAAAAAGTATGTCTATAATTTTTCATCAATATGTAATAAACAATGTAATAATTTAAATGAAAAAAATTGGTTTTATTATAATTTTATATAATATATTAAATAAAATTAAATATACTGAATAAATAATAATGAATGAATTAATTTATTTATTATAAATAATACAAATTAATTAAAACACTGCAGTCAGTGCATACAAATTACAAAAGTTCTTGGATGAAATTAAGTACCATCCTACTTTCTCTCTCTCTCTCTCTCTCTCTCACACACACACACACACACACGAACACACACACATCCTGTCACAGTTGGAAATGTATCAAGTTAGTAAAATGGGTTGTGGATGGCAACTCATGTTGACTTTAACGTCTGAGAGAGACACTGGAGGATGAAATTTAGTTTCAAATTCAGAGATTGTGTGTGTGTGTGTGTGTGGGAAGAATAGAGAGACTAATGGGAGATCCAGGTGTGGAGGCCACAGATGAAATATTTCAATGAGTGTTTCTGTGCGGACTCGCACACTACACGCACAGAGCTGTTGACATTCGAACATTTCGAATGTAACCATAGTACAACAGCACTTACTTAGCATGTATTTGCATGTCTGTTTGACAGAGTGGAGCTCAACACGACAGATATAGGTGCATTTACATTTACTGTTTGACTTGTTCTCACAGCGAGCGATTTTACAGAGGATTACATTTGTGCGAGAGTGTTTGTTTAAGAGTGAGTGAACATCTCTTAAACAAAATACAGGCATGAACAAAGATGCATTTCGCAGGTGTTCTCATCCAGACAAAGAGAGTTGTCAGTCACTGATATCTAACGTTATTTGAGGTCGACTGAATATACAGAACAATATTGCCATCTGAAAACAATCAGTTGGTGTCGAAGTGCCTCCAATCCACTACAGTCTACCTTGTTTAAACACTGAATTAACCCTAAACAGGCTACAGTAGTCCGTTTGGCATATATTTTGCATGTGAGCTTTAAATGCAGAGCACAACTGCCTTAAAATGTCAAGTTAGCTTTCAGCAATTTCTCTTATAAAATCCTGGGGTGGTAGTGTCCATATCCTGAATTACGATATTAAAGGCGGATGGCATTTCCATTGACATTTAGCATTAATCGCTATCGCTACTGTAAGAATATCACAGTGATTTCTTTCGTGAGGGACGTGGGGCTGAGTTCAGTCAGATCATGTTTAAACAGGTAGAACTTCGGCGCTTTGACGCTCTCGTCCCACACAGGAGTGAATAGCCTTGGGCTACATCCTTGAGCACTGACAGAGGTCTGTACTCATGTGTGGATCACACCGCTGACTGTCATGGACAGCTATGAGATGCTTTCAGTCAGGGAGTCTGTGTCAGAGCGGCTTGATTGATTGACAGGTGTTGTATAGGTGGGAAGGCAAACGGAGTGTTTACGTGTGTAATGATTCCATCTGCTCAGATCGACAAGATAAATGAGCCAATAACTCTCAGCTGGGCTCACACCAGTGGATTTGGATTTATTCTGTATGTATGCGCTGCAACTGTGCAACACATTGACAAAAGCTTCCAATAAGGGGTGTTCACACTGACAGTTTGCCACCGGAAGTCATTAATTTTCAAGGACAGTTGGCGGGATTTGTTGGCGATGCAACAAAGTTGAGCAGAGAACTTAAAGGAACAGTTCACCCCAAAATTCTGTCATCATTTACTCACTCTCCACTTGTTCCAAACCTGTATGAGTTTCTTTCTTCTGTTGCAGTCAAAAGAAGATATTCTGAAGAATGTTGGTAATGTTGGAATGTTGGTAACCTAACAGTTGATGGTAGCTATTGACCTCCATAGTATTTTTTCCGTACTGTTTGGTTACCAGCATTCTTCAAAATATATTTTGAGTTCAACAGAACAAAGAAACTCATACAACAGTACTCAACTTATCAGTTTGACTTTTAAAAAATTATATTTGAACCTATTATTTATATTAATATTTTTATTTAATATTAATAATGTTAATTAATATTATAGAATGTTTCTCATATTTTAAGTTTTTTTAATATAAAATCCAAGATGTACGCGTATTATATCATTTTCAGTGTCATCTGTATACAGTAAGTTAATATTCATATACTGTACTGTATAGTCATACATGCTCATTACCTCTATTCTTATTTTTAGATTACCTTTACCATCATCTAAAGGTGTGGTCGGTTAGTGAAATTTTGGCGAAAGTTCACAGGCAAAAAGATCCATTATCTACTGTCAATAGGCAATATTGTGTAGCGACGTATGAAGCACAATGAAGCAACTTTCTGTTGGTCAGTGCAGCAAATTTGTGTGACCAACAGAACCTGATGCGAAATCTGCATGGTGAATTCTTTCGTCGTTGTGTGATTTTTCCCAATCGTGTGAATTACTATTGAAATTCCTGGATTTCGTCCGCAAAAACTGGCCGAAAAACAGTCAATGTGACCGTATCTGAAATTAATCTTTAAAATGCTAATAATTAAATTTTAGCAAATCTCAAAATGAATATCCGTATTTCATACTGTACATTTTTATGTTGTCATGCGTGAATTTAAAATGCATTTTAAAATGGCTGATTTTGTTAATTTAGATAAAATAGTACATAATTCTAAAACGACCAATTATCGGTTACCGTCCATAATATGAAAATAATTATCGGTTTAATGGTATCCACCACCGTTTCAATATCGGTGCATGTCTAATAAAAACAATTAGTCATGAGAGTGATTTTACCATGGTAAAGAATGTAAGGAACACCCTTACCATGGTAAAATCATTCAAACACATGGCCGCCCATGGCTTATTGCTTCTTAAGATAGTAGTTTCATGCTGTAGATGTTGTGAATGTTAACTTCTATTGAACCCGCCTTGAAGTACACGTCAATTAGTGAATTAGTTTGCATGTACACGTTTATGTGCTTGTTTTGTTTAGAAGGGGCTTTGATATTGCATTATGAGAGCCATTATGAGGCAATTATTAGATTGTCAAAGAGAGACAGACAGTAATGAGTTGATGACTTTGTCTTCCTCTTCATTCTTTTTCCCTCACTCAAATTTAAATTCTCATCATTTGTTTTCCTCCCTCTCAGATAAATTGCTTGTCACCACACATCTGAGTTTGTCAGATATTATAAAACCCTCTTTTCATATATTCCACCGTTTTAATACATCGGTATGAATACAGAGAGCAGCCGTTCTATGATCATTATAAGACAATCTCCCTTTTGTTCTTACAAAAAGTTTCATGTTTTTTTTTGGGCATAGTACTGTGGTAAAAAGTTTTTGGGACACATGTATGATGGTACAACCACATATTATTCTTTGAAGTACCTTGGAGTATCAAGTAAATATTGTATTATATGAATATGGTAATCATATAGTACCATAATATAGGGATTACAGGAGCTAGTTGTCACAACAGAAACAATAAAAACACACTAGCACACATTCAGAGAAGATGCCACTACACTACCATTCAAAAATTCAGGATCAGTGTGTTTGTTTATTTCTTAGGAAGTTCATAAGTTTATTCAGTAATGATGTATTAAATTGATCAACAGTGACAGTAAATACATTTATAATGTTACAAATGCTTTCTATTTAAGTGAATGCTGTTCTTTTAAACTTTCAGTTCATCAAAGAAGAAGAAAAAAAGTATGGCATGGTTTCCACAAAAATATTAAACAGCAAAATGTCTTCAATTTTGATCATGAGAAATATTTCTGGAGCACCAAATAAGATGATTCCTGAAGGATCATGTGACACTGGAGAATAAATTACATTTTAAAATATATGGAAATATTGAAAACAATTTCACAATAATATTCATTTTACTGTATGCAGCCTTGGTGAGCATATGTATTATATATGAGCATATTTATATATGAAGGTATGTTATAATAATAGGTGTTTTATTTTCAATTTATTAATGAAAATATTTGTTGGTCAAAACAACAGTTTGATATTTTTTATGTTATACCTTTTAATTATTATTATTATTATTATTATTATTATTATTAATATATTTCATGAATCATTTTGTGTTTCATAAATGTTTCTCTCTCTCTTTCTCGCTGGCTGAAAAGTCCATAATGGGCTATTTAAAGCATGTTTCAGTTTGACAATTATTGGGGCATATTGTCACGAAAAAAAAAAGTTCAGTAGCAATTTTTTGTTGTTGCAAAGACTTTAATGTATGTTTCTGTGTAAAAAAATAGGCTTGTTCGAGTGCTGCGCAGACCAATCGACATATGACATCAAAGTACCGCGATTGACATCAAAGACTCTTTATGCTTTTGAATTGCTCTCACGGTACTTTGATGTCTATATGCCGATCGGCCTGCACAGTGCCGATGCATCTCGAAAAATATTATCAAAATATATGACAAAATAGTCCTGATACCATTATCGTAACTTGTTTCCCATTCAGTTTTTTCATTAGTATTTTACATGTACATTTATAAAGTAAGACCTTAGAGTGGGGGGGGTGGTGTTGGAAGTGTTCTGCTATGTACAGCCTATTCGTGTAATCTAGATATGGATTTTGGGGCCAGTTTGAAACTATTACTCTCAACAGCAGTAGATTTACAGAAATAACTTGGGATTTTTCCAGAAAACCTA
>NW_015547662.1:39296-66298 GCF_001515605.1 Sinocyclocheilus anshuiensis | reverse complement strand
TCCAGAAAACCTATTATCTCTTTCACACACACACACACACACACACACACACACACACACACACACACAAGCAGAGCAAGAAATTTAATCTAACATTTATACAATCTCTCTCTTTTTCTTTCTCACACACATATACACATATTGTGTTGGACCCTCGCTTGTAACCTTCTCTGAAGTGTGTATAACAGCTTTACATTTACGTACATTTACATTTAGACATTTAGCAGACGCTTTTATCCAAAGCGACTTACAAATGAGGACAATGGAAGCAATGAAAATCAACAAGAGAGCAATGATATGCAAGTGCTATAACAAGTCTCAGTTAGCTTAATGCAGTACACGTAGCAAGGTTTTTTAAATGGAATTCATAAGTCCAGCAGATTCATGAAGTGAATAGCGGTACATGCAGAGAGCTGTTAAGAGGAGAAATTGATTAAAGACAAGCATGTGGAGAGTGAATTGAAAGGCTTTTCTCATCAGCGTTAACTTTCTCTAATGTACTGCCATCAAAAGCCTTTCACTTGCAAATCACATGTGAAATCACTCTTTGTGCATTGACTCCCCACATCTGTGGAACATAAATCTAAGAGATGTTTTCATATCGCATATTGTGCTTTGTAAGATGTTACAACTAAATGAATTACAAGCAAAATCATAGAGCAAGGACAACAGAAAGAATCTGAAGTGATTAGTGATAAGTTAAAAGCGTTTGTCCCAGTGTTTTCGGAATCAAAACATTCTAATTCGTTTTCTGAAGAGTTTAATGTATGCTTTGCTTTCTTCTGGAAAATGTGGTAGATATTTTTGATGGAAAATTGTTTCATTCAGATCAAATGTTTTATTGAGAAGTGTAGTAATATAAATGTTTTAAGGGATATGGAAATTATTGTTATTAATTTCTTTTTAATTTATTAGTTAAATTAAAATATTATGCGCTCAAAAGAATATACTTATGTTGTAACCTGAAATATTGATATGCCCATACTCGAAGGTAATAGTCTCCAGATGAAATTGAAACAAGTGTCTTATAGAATTTAAGAGGCTAAGGCCATGCATCTGTTTGCATAAGGATGGATATTTCTATGACAAGTACAAAAACAGAGATGATAAGCAGAATGTGCACATTGCCCCCCCCCTTTTTTTTTTTTTTTACTTCTGTGAAACACCAACAATTATAAAAACCTACAATATCAACAAATGGAATATAGCTGAAGATAAATTATTGTAAAATAGGCTTGTAAAATTGGACTTTTAATAAAAAAAAAAAGAAAGAACGAAAGAAAAAAAAAAAAATCAATAGTGTAATTTTAATCAGTAAACGTATTGTATTACAAATATATAAAGATCTAGATTATAAAAGAAGATAATAATAAGATAAAAATAAGGATTGTTTTTAGATAACATATCTTGAATTATTATTATTATTATTATTATTATTATTATATTTTACCCCTGGCAGATTGCATTTGTTTGTTTGTTTGTTTTAGCTAAGTTTATACATATATGTATATTTTTTGGGGGTTGGTAAGATTTTTAAATGTTTTCTTATGCTCACCAAAGCTGCATTTATTTGATCAAAAAGACTGTAAAAATGGTAATATTGTGAAATATTATAATAAACAAATGTTTTCTATTTTAATATAAAAAAAAAATAGAATTTATTTTAATAATTTTCAGCATCATTACTCCAGTCTTCAGTGTCACATGATCATTCAAAAATCATTCTGATATGCTGTTTTGATGCTCAAGAAACATTTCTTATTATGTTGAAACAGTTGTGCTGCTTAATATTTTTGTGGAACCGTGATGCTTTTTTCCCTCAGGATTCTTTGATGAATGTTACTTTTGATGAATTTAATGTGTTATCACAGGTAAATTTGTAAGGATGCTTAGATATTTTACTAAAAAACTAGACCAAATATTAACCTGTAAGCGTTCCACTTTACTGCCTGCGGTACACTGCGTGCTTTAGGGGTTTTTGGCAAATTTTACGGGAATGCTAAGGGGCTAATAAAGATTAAGGAAATGTTTTTCCTCTTCCTCTTCTTCTTCAGTGAACATGACACCATTAATGATGTTGCTACAGATTTTAACTGGGATTTGATATTATGAAATTTTCATTTAATCACATACAATGCTCTCATTTATCTTATTTGCTTTCCCTTTTGCACATTCTTATTTTCTATCTATGAACTGGGTTGCAAAGTTCATGAATGAGTGTGTACAGTTTGCATGTGCATGTGTGACTCACTGTTTAAACTCACTGTTTTCTTTGAGGGGCCACTTAAACACACACACATGTATTCAAACAAAGGCGACTTCTATGCAATTCTATACCAACATTATGAGGTTGAAAAAGAGCCTCTCTGTAAAGGTGGAAAGCAAGCCGATGTACACACTCTTAATCTGCAGTGGTTAGATACAGCAGACCTGTTGCTGGCTAATGGAAACACAGCCATGCGGTACAGAGTCACACAGTGATGTGCTTAGTTAAAAAGAGACACACTTGTTCTCCTCAGTGACTCACTGTTTAAACTCACTGTTTTCTTTGAGGGGCCACTTAAACACACACACATGTATTCAAACAAAGGCGACTTCTATGCAATTCTATACCAACATTATGAGGTTGAAAAAGAGCCTCTCTGTAAAGGTGGAAAGCAAGCCGATGTACACACTCTTAATCTGCAGGTGGTTAGATACAGTAGACCTGTTGCTGGCTAATGGAAACACAGTCATGCGGTACAGAGTCACACAGTGATGTGCTTAGTTAAAAAGAGACACACTTGTTCTCCTCAGAGAGAGAGGAAGGTACACACTCATACTCACAAACACTCACAGAGACTCCACGTGGGTGGACCTGGCAGGGGGCCACTCAGTGAACAAAATGTACTAGTGACGCAAGACAAGCCTGAGGTGAGCTTTTATACGAATAGAACATGGCAGGCAAATTCTAAAGTGTGACATGAAAGAATAGTGAAATGCAGGCAAAAAGTCATGTGATTCAGTGTCTGACGTTGCTTGGATCGACTGATTACCTTGTTGCTGAGGTCAGTCAGGTTCGCAAACGAACAGATCAAAATGACAGACTAAATATGGAGTAAAACACTCACTGATTCTGATATTACCATGTTCCGTTACATCTGAATCATGACACCTGCTGATTTGTTGACAAATGGTCTAAAAAGAAGGTGATAAGAACTGACTTGAAACTCTAAATTGTAGACTTGTGAACAAAACGAGTCTTTAGGTCTAGCACAAAAACTATTTTCTCAGAGAAGTGACACTGTTAAAGTAATAATTCACTGCTGAAAAGAGGTTTTGAATAAAACTTGGCTGTCTATGCAGTAGAAAGGCTCAAAAACAGATTAGAGAAAACAGATCCATAGTATTAACTAAAGTTTTCAGTCATTCAGTGTTTTTTTTTTTGCTTACAAATAACTGAGGAGATCTGGGTGCAGGGGTTTACATATATGATCTGTGAACGTGTCCTTTAAGTCAAAAGGAAGAATCCAAGAGAGATGAAATTTAGCCCACCAAGACTTTTCATTATTTGTATGACTTTGTTTGTGTGTTCCAGACAGGATATCAGTGTGTGTATCATATGGGGAGTTTTCAGTAACTGTTTCTGCAATATACATTGATACACCAGTAGGCAACAAGTGATGCTTTATGAGTGAGTCATTAGCTATTTTTACATGCATCTTAATAAGTATGGAATCCATTTCTGCAACATTATAAGAAAAACATGCGTTGGTAAATCATAATGTGATTATGTGATAAAAAGTCAAAACTATGAGATACCAAGTTATAATTATGAGATAAAAAGTCAAAATTCTGAGATAAAATACACTTTTGTCACTTTTTTGTCTTTATGTTATATTTATGACTGTTCAAGTCATAATTTTTATCTCATAATTGTGACTTTTTATCTCAATTATGACAGTTTCTCATAATTTGGGATTTTTATGTAGATTTCAAAATTTATCTCATAATTATCACTCAGTATGACTTTTTATGTGATTTCAACTTTTTGTGTAATAATTATGACTATGTCATGACTTTTTTTTTCTTATGCGGAAATAAGCTTATAGGAAAAGCATTCATGTAAACACATCAATAAGTCCAAGTGGGCTGGATCCAAATTAAACAATTACAAATGTAACCATGTAAACCCTTGAATCCAACCACTTTCTCAATCGTATTCAAAAATTGGATTGGATTCATTCAAATTGATGTAAATTAGTGCATGCCAACCTAGCTACTGATTCATTCAGAACAAAATACCTCTACTATACCACTACTCTGTGGTGCTCAGAGATGCACAGTGATTATTTCTGCTTTGACTTTGAAAGAGTGATTGATAAAGGCAGAGAAAAGGACAGAGCAATAGATAGAAAAAAGAGGGAGGATATCACTATACATGCTTATATATATAAAAATAGTTATCCAATATTTTTATTATTGCTATGATTATTCACACCAATCACAACCATAGAGTATAAACTGAACATCACATACGGAATTGTATTTCACAACTTACTTTTCCCTTGTTAGTGCTATTCTAACCAACAGAATGCTTGCTTAGGTTACTTCACTGTACAGTCAGGGCACTGTACAGTCAGAGAGTTTTAAACCAAGACTTCATCATAGTCCGTCACCCACAGAGCATCATTCTCCCCAAACATCTGAAATAACTCTGGTCTTGTGTCTTTATTTGTGGTAACAACTGCTCCCCATGTCGTGATAAATGCACCACTAGCTGTGCAATGTTTGCCTTGATATAGTCAAGTGTAAAGTTTAATGAGTCCAGTGTTCTGATCTGGACCGGGTTGCAGCTTTTCTCTTAAGCTGAAACTTTGGCGCTCACAACACCAGTACTGCACTTGTGTGCATTCAAACACATACACACACTAACAGCTCCTAATGGTCTCCAGCAAAGCTCAGCTTACTTCATCTGTTTAAAAGACACATAAATGCAACAAACGGAGAGTAACATCTCTGTTTACTTTATGGATAAACAGATCTGCTGTGAGCTTTTCTTTCCCTTTTTCCTTTTTTAATGCTCTTTTCAAGACCTAAAGTATCTTCAACAACCTGGAAATGTAAACGAATCGCTGATTGATTGTGCAGCAAAGTGGACTGACTGTTTTAAACTGTTCATCATTAACATTTCTCAGTAACAGAGAATAATGAGTGACAATGGACCCAAATCGACTGTGTGATTACAGTCTATACAGTATGAAACACAGTGTACTTTCCCTAAGATTTACATGTGCTCGATTCCAGTCATTCAATCATTGTCCTTTGAATTTAAGGCCAATGGTGTGATTGGTTTATAGGATTGTTGCAGCAGGAACCAGGTTTTTGCAAAATTCAGAACTGAAAAAAAAAAAAAATGGCTAATGGTAATTAGCCATGGTTAATGGTAATTAAAAATGGTAATTTGGCCATCTTTGAACAAAGTGCCACAATCCCTAGTGATTTTCTGGAAGAAAATGAAACGGCTTAACCTTTAACCAGAGTAAGACAAATAAAGTGACACTTTTCGCTGTGTTAGAAGGGGAGCACTTTCTTTTCCCTCGCTCCCTTCTTCTAAATGAAAGAAATAAAAAGAGAGAAAACAGATAAAAGTATGACAGGTGTGAAAACGGACTTGGAGTGTGGGAGAGTAAGAGCATGAAAGGGATGAAAGAAACAGATGATGAATGACAGAAAGAGACTGTAAATGCTGAAGGAGCAGAGAGGTTGAAGTGAACGAAATGTCCGACAAATAGGGTGCTGGTCATATGGATGCTCTCACACGCATTTACAGTCTGATCATTGCCAAGATGTCATTTTTGAAGTCTGTTTCTTAATGTGTAACAGCAGAGACCTTACAGGAGGACTCAAAAAAAAAAAAAAAAAGGCACTTAATGACCCCCAAATGCTACATGAAAATTACCCAGCTTGTAATTTTTTTTGTGTAATGCATTCTAACTGATAACATCAACTTTTAAAGGGGTCCTATTATGCTTTTTTACTTTTTCAACTTTAGTTTAGTTACTTTTTTATGGAGTAACGCAATATTGTAATGCATTACTTTTAAAAGTAACTTTCCCCAACACTGGTGATATCACAAATACTTACGAATGGGACGAGACCTGGTTGAGCTGCACTAGAGAAGGCAACGAGTGTTATCACTATGTCGGAGACACGCTAGCTTTCCCAAGGCAGATGAACTTAGAGTGTTTACAATCATCCGGGTTTAAATTGACGCAATATTTACACTGAAGCTCGCAGGTGGCTATGGTAAGGGGCATGACATTTCCCGACCAGGTGCCGAGTGGTGCCAATCACAACATACACTGGCCCAACTAACCAATCATAGCACATTGCGTATTTCAGAAGGCGGGCCTTCATTTGATACAGGAACTATTCGAGCCGTTTATGCCAGACTGGGGAGAGAGGTGTTGTAATAATGTAAAATATGTGAAAAATAATGTGTTTTTCGAACAACCTAGTATGAGAGCCTGTTCTAGTACACCCCCAAAACAAAATCAAGACTTTGTAAAAGAGCATGATAGGACCCCTTTAATCTTCATCATTTAAAATATTTTGTTCCTTTGATTATGCTGACAAAGGTATACAATTTGCGTGTTTGGATCCATCAAGAAGAAATCAGGCTCTAAATGTCCTCAATAGCTTTTTGGAAATTTTATGATGCAATATACTGGCAATCTTGAAGGATGACACATCCATGCTAAGGCATCTTTATGACTGATGTGACATGTCAATTGAATTCACTGAATTAAATTTCAAGAGAAACAAAAGATGATGCTATAGGGATGCTGAATGATGAGGCTGCATTTGAAGTGAAAATATGTACAGCAACTTTATGAAAAAAAAAAATTAATAAATAAAAATAAATTGATTTTCTGCAATTCGCAATCAAGGTTCACCCATCCCATACTATTCATTAAATCCATGCTGACATTCACAGATTTTTTTTTCTCTCTCTCTTTCTGAAAATAAAATTTAAATAATACTTTTATTTTGCAAGGACACATTAAATTGATCAAAAGTACCAATAAAGAAATTTATAATGATACAAAAGATTGCTATAACAAGTGTTGTTCTTTTGAACTTTCTATTCATCAAATAATCCTGGGAAAAAAAAGTATCATAGTCTCAACAAAAGTTTTAAGCAGCAGTTTATAACATCAAGCATAGTAATACATATTTCTTCAGCACCAAATCAGATTATTAGAATGATTTCTGAAGGATCATGTGACACTAAAAATTGGAGTAATGGCTGCTGAAAATTCAGCTTTGCCATCACAGGAATACATTCACAGAATATATTTTAAAACCACAACCCCATGTCTTCTGCAATCACTTACCTCAAACCAACAACCACAATTCCAAAACCGCGTCCACATCTTCTCTCTTTTATTTTTCTGCAGTTTTACTTCTGCTCTAGCTTCCTCTTAAACCTCAGCATTGCGGTATTGCAAGTATTGTTGCCGCTTGTATGATAAATTGCTTGTGATGTTCCTCATTTGCAAGGCGCTTTGGATAAAAGCATCTACTAAATGACTAAATGTAAATGTAATGTAAATGTATTCAACTTCAGAGGCCAATATGGCCTATAAAATATCTATGCACATTTGCAGGAATGTTTCGCATTGCAGGAATTGCAGGAACAGAAAAATACATTTATTTCAGCCTGATATGAGCTAAAAAAGCAATACTGATGATACCATTACTGTCAGATACAGGGTGCGAACTACGGGGGAGCTAGGGGGAGCTCGGCTCTTAAAATAGATCAAAATCACTTGTAATGATGTACAACAAGGTGCTTTTTATGCACCGCTGGAGAACATAGGGGAAAAAAGGAGCAAAGCTCTCTCGTGCTTTGTTTCTGCAGTCGTTTATCATTGCCATCAGTTTGATTGACAGCTGGTGCAGATGAGTGAGAGTCCTTCCTGTCCACCCACCAATCAGCCACCTCTTCCAGGCCCTCAACATGATGGCTGAGGGTCGGAGGTCACTCTCATGCTCTCAGTGAGTGACTCTTGATGAAGACGCTGATGGAGAGATGCAGTTCCTCTCCTCCATCATCTGTCTTTCTCCCTGTTTTTCAGCCTGAGGTCCTTCCACCCATCTCACAGCAGACCATCCATCTGCCTGTCCGCAGCCACCACCAATCAAAGCTGCGAGAGGGACGGGCCCATAACGGTCTTCATGAAGAGAATGCGCTTTGTTTGAGAGTGAGAGACAAATGAGAATTAATGAACATCACATCAAAATGAATACATTTAACAAACTAACAAAATTGGTTTTACCCACATGTGTAAATCAAAAACGATGTTGCATCTCAGTGCAACACAAACTGGAAATGCAGAGAAATTTTGGGGGGATCATCAGTTATTTCATTAGCAAACTTGTGGGAGATAATGTCACATGAAATCTTTTCATTAAGAGTATTGCTTTAAAGCCAGCTTTGCTATCACATAATTAAATTACCTTTTGAAATATATTAAAATAGAAAAATTGTTAATAATGCATCACAATATTTACTGCTTTTAATGTCAAATAAAATATCTATAAGCCAGCTTTTCAATCCAAGGAATAACTTGCCTTTTAAAATAAATTAAAATAGAAAACAATTATTTGATATTTTAATAACACTTCACAATGTTGTGTGTGTGTTTTTACTGTCAAATAAATGGAGTCTTGGTGAGCTTGACACTTTTTTCAAAAACATTACAATTATCGGCAACAATTTACAATAAGTTTTCATTTGTTAATTTAGTCAAATACATTAGTTAATTTGACCTAACAATTAGCAATACTTCTACAGCATTACATTAACATTTTTTTATTATATTAGCAAAGGTTAATAAATGCTGTAAAAATTTGCTGCATTGCTCATTGTTAGTTCATATTAACAACCTTATTGCAAATAATCATATTATTCTCTCATTATTTATTTATTATCTTATTAAATCCAATGGCAGGGCCGTTGTATTGTATCTATCTATCACTGTCTGACTATTGTCATATCTCAGCGAAACACAAACTGGAAATACATTTTGTGGGGATCATCAGTTATTTCATTACCAAACTCACAGGTGATAATGTCTCGCAAAATGTGAAATTTTCATTTACGAGCATTGCTCTTAAGCCAGTCTCAGTGAGGCGTTCTACACACGAGCACACTAGTAAGTAAACGCAGATTCCTCATATCACAGTCCTGAGAAACATTCGGTGCTTAGCGGTCTCCCATAAGAGTCAAGAATTCTAATTTATACAGCTTACTCTTTAAAGAATACACATACTCTCTTAATGCCTGTACCCAAACACACACTCACAGTTCTGGTGATGTGCTAGCCCCCAAGTGTGTACAGCCCTTAATAAAAATGTTAATTGAATCTTAGGAAGTCTCTAGGCCCAGGTTTAGCCTGATCTGTGAAGGCACAGTCATTAATTCTTATCTGTTCAGACGGACCAACTGTAACATCACAAATCTCAGAGAGAGCAGGGATGGGTGGGTGGTTGAAGACCTGTCATCATATTGTAGAAGGACTATTTTTCACAACCAACCCTGCTTTTTAATATATATTTTGAAGATGTGTAAAATTAGCGCATATAATGGCAATTACTTAATAAATTAGGACTGTTTGATTATTTGTCATCTTTTTCTGTCCCCTATCTAGGGACATTCAAAATCTCCAAAATGTTTTGGAAATAAAACAGCATTTACAAATATTTTACTTCCATATTCTGGTGTATTTCAGAGTGAAATAGGATATTCAAAAAGAAAATGTGATGCTAATGTGTTGTGGATGGTTGCCAGCTTGTTTTTGGGCTGTTGCTTGGTAGCTGCTTACTGGCCTAAAGGTTAAAAAAGCCCAAAGTCTCTATGTTATGATATCTGCTTAGCTTATTGGGTGTACTTGTTGAAAAGAACACAGTCACATTAGTTGTATGGTGAAAAAATGATGATCTTATCCATCTTATTTTCCAGAATAAGCAATGTGAATGTGCAGGACTTTCGGTTCACTAGCCGCTGTAGGTAGAAGAATAACATTGCAGTAAAAGGTAAAAAAATTTGCGCTACAAATCAGCATGTTTATGACTACGATAATAAAATAATATGATAACAAATTACAGTTCAGCATATCAAACAGCATAATGGACTTAATGGTATTTGAACCGCTAAAATAACTGGATCCAAATGACACTGAAAAAAAAATAAAAAGATGGATTGGGCCATCAACTATACATTTTGTGCATTTGATTACATGCACTGGGGAACAGATTTTGTAATTTATGTTGCTGATCACCTGCTTATGTCACCAGGCTGTTGCCCAGGCAACACTGACACAACTAGATAGTTTATCTATCACAATCACATGCAGACAGACTCTATGCCACTCACAGAACACAATAGATTTAAAATATCCAGATTTAGACAGTAATTATTTGTGGAAGTATGCAAGAAGAGTTATAAATCAAAACTTTAATAGTTAGTAGTTTTGAATAATTATTCCATTCAAAAGTGAATAAAGGCCACATTTAATTTGATACGATTAGTGAGATCACTAGCCTGTATCCTTCCCTCTCTCTTCTTAGCCAAATCACCCTTAACAAATCCATTTCTTATGCAAATAATTTGTGCTCTGTAATTACCTTCTGAGTGAGATTGCACAAAAGCAAAGAATGACTTTTTTTTTTGCTTTACTTTGGGTACAATAATTAATGATAGCACTGTGTTCTTTCTTGGAGCAGATATTTGTAATAACAGTAACAGCAATGTGGTGTTCTGGAAAAAAATGTAAACACCTCACTTTAGCTTGTGAGTTTTAAAATCAAACAGAGACTTAAAGGGGTAGTTCATCAGAAATAGCCAATATTATTTACTTTGTTACTTAGACCCATATAACTTGGCACGCAAAAGGTGAAGTCTTTTAAAGAATATTCTGCCCATTCTTTTTAGCATAATGAAAGTGAATGAGAACTTAAGATGAAGATCTTTTCAATAAATCAGTTGATTCAGTTCACAAAACTGGTCTGAATGATTCATTCACCAATTAGTCTAGATCTAGTTCTCGAGTTCACTGATTCACTAATTCGATCCAGTTGCAGTGTATTTTTTTTTTCACACAAAAGACTTATATGGATTTGAAATACTTATATCACTTAACATATAACTAATACAACTCATATAGACCATTTTATGATAATTTCATGCCTTTTTTAGCTCCTTTTTGAAACCAGTACATTATTAAAATGTCTTCTCATTTTCCACAGAATAAAGTAAGTCATACAGGTTGGGGAGACATGAGTGTGAGTAAATGTATATATATATATATATATATATCATTGTGAGTAGAAACTATGCCTTTTTCTACATTTCCAATCACTTTACGTTTGTCTTTGACACTGATACTTACTTCTACTTTTACCTCTTGTTAAAAACAAAATTATACTGTCATGAAGTGAACCTGTTTATACTGTTTATTATGCTGGTATACTTGTTAGCTATAAGTGCGCTTTTCCATATTCGTGCCCTGACTTGACAATGACACTGCTTTAAAACTGAATTTTCTATGTAGCACCATCCAACTGAATCTGTATGCATGATGCCATACTCATATGTATGTGTGTGTGATATGCTTGATAACCTGGTAATTAATTTCTTCAATAGAAGCACAGCAGTTCTGTGTGAAAAGAGACACGTAAAACTACATCCCCGTGTATCCTCCTGTATACATCCAGTAAACTTCTCTTTAGTGTGACATCTGCAGTCTTTCATTTACCAGCCCTCACCTTGGTATGGGAGGGAAGATATTCACACACACACACACACACACATACCGTTCAGGTTGACATAAGATAAATATGAAAGAATCCAGGCCTGGCAGTTTGCTGCAGCTTCCAAGCAGCGAGCTACTGATTTGGCAGTCTTTCACCACAGAGATTTTCCCTCATGGGGGGTGTGTGTGTGGAACCGCTGACAGGTGTGTGTGGGGAACCGCTGACAGTGATAAGTCCTACGGACAAACTTTACAGTAGAATAAAATGAGGCATCTAGTTTTGGTCTCCAAAAAATAATCCTTGTATCTGTGTGCGTGTGGACCCCGAACGGTAGAGTAATTGAGCGACTGACTAAATGCTTAGAGGGCAGATGAATCCCGGTTGGAGCCGGATAAACCCAGGATGAATTCTCCAACTTGTTTATCATCCCCTTTTCTGCTCCTATCCATCACTTTCCTTTCAAATCGAACATATCAATCTGTCGCTTTTCCATCGTAAATGAGAAACAGCACCAAAACAAACACAGTAACTGTGTGCCATATTTTGACCATTAAATTTCATTTGGGTGTCAATAGAATATAAACAGCTGGAGGAAAATCTTTCAGAGAGTCAGCATCAGTGCTTAAATCATCATTCCGGAGAGAACAGACAAAGGAAACCAGACACAAAGTGACATTTCTCTTTGTGACTGAGAAAGAGAGAAGGTGGGAGAGAGAAAAAAAGAGAGAGAGAGAGAGAGAGAGAGAGAGAGTTTGTGACAGACAGAGAGAGAACGAGAGAAACAGAGTGGGAGAGGGAGAGGGAGAGAGCTAGAGAAACAACACAGTGTGCGGTTGAAATGCAGATATGCGGAGGAGTTTGCTCATCTCTTCTTTGAAAGTTGTGAAGTCAGAATTTCTGTGAAGTTCTGAGGTTTCATTATACTGTGCAGACATCTCAACCTTGTAGGAGTAGAGGAGATATCAGATGATCCGACTTTTCTGGAAGTCCCTTTTCATCAACCTCAGATAACGCTGATATCAAACAACCATCAGACAGTATGGAATAGAGGGATTTCACATTCAAAAAATGTTAAATTTCATCTCACTAGGTCACCATTTAGAAGGTTAAACTTCTTAAGGCTTTCTGAATATCACTTAGATGTTCAGGATATCTTTCTTGACTTTCAAGGTGAATGTTTTCAATGTTAAAAAACTTCTATCCCAGCTTAATATATAGAGACATCTATAAGAAAGACGTTTGTAGGGCTCCCCCTGAAAAGTGTATATACTGCAGAGCAATGTCTTTATTTATTAAAGGAACATATCCTGACTAGCTCCACACAGCAACACGGTTCAGCCAACGGCATGAGATTATGGTGGGACTTTTAAAAAAAAATTTTTTTTTAACTTATGGCAGATGAAAGTTTGGGTCATTAGTGGTGCCTCCTAAATCAAGTATTCCTACCACCCAATTAATTTTCTCCATACGGAATTGAATGAATGATAAACCTTTAAAGACAGACCTACTGTGAGCCAAGTGTTTGTTAATTGATGGCATATGCTTTTGTTGAAGACAACAGCATGCATTATTTCAACTTATTTACTAAATAATTGTGTTCAACAGTAAAATTCCTGGTGAAAAAAACAACAACAATATTGCCTATGGTTAATATGCATAATATGCAGACTTTGCAGTAAACTGAAAACATATCCTTCGATCCATCCATTCCCCAAACTGCTTATGGGGAATAATAATATAATTAATATACTACTACCACTTCTACTACTACTATTACTAATAAATTATTAATTATAAATATTATTATTATTTTATTTTTTTGCACAGTCATTTGACAATAATAAAACAATAATTAGTAAATGAAATAGTATACATTTTTTTTGTTTTTGTTTTTTGGGAGAACGTACCTTTAGCCCTTAAATGCATGAATGTTTTGCCAATCATTTACATATTCGGGTCTAGCGACCTGGACCTATATCCAAAACGGATGGATCCAACTGCTGCAATAGCATAAAACTCTCATGATATTTTAATAACAAATACAAAACAATAAGCTAAAGCGTATTTCATTATTTTTTAAACTTAGAATGGTTCAAGTTGAGCAGATGATTTTACCATCCCTGACATCGTCAGAGCGCACTTACCCAGTACATTCAGCATCTGCTCATATTCAGGATCTCAACCATATTCTCAAAACTATCGTTTTCAACGTCTTCAAAAACAACATTTTGATCGCTGGCAGCTTATTCACCACATCCACCATCAAACGACAGTGACACTTTTATCTCATTGCCTACAGTAATTGCTCTGCAGTAAAGCCATTCTAGCCAGTTACATTTTTGCTGATGATAGTCTTTTGTTTTATGCCTGCAGTAATTATGAGTGAAACGTCACATCATTATTATGAAACAGTGCCACCTTGAGGAATAAAGGTGAATTCCACGTATTGAGTCATCAGATATTTAATTATTGTTATGCAGGAAAAATATACTTACAAAAAAAAAAAAAAAGACCAGACAACAGACATTATTTTATAATTGTATTAGTTTTTATCTTGTTATATTGTTCATAATGAATGCATTGAGGAATACTAAGAAAGTCGGTGTCTAACTCAAAAATAAAAATGAAGCAAGGAGAGGGTAGTGAATGACGTCCCAGGTATGCATGAACTAGAGATCATCTAGTTATTTTTTGCAATTATTTGGCATTGCTACTGCCACAGAAATTACACACTTCACCTTTAGGAAACAGTAACAGAATGATGTCCAGTATGATGTGAGCAAACTCTTATGAGGTTAATAATTTGCTTTCTACACACTCATGGGTAATTGCAAGGAACGCTGTTTTGTTTACTGTCCTGCAGCACCAGACTATTATGCTCCAAAGGTCTCGCTTAAACACGATGACAGTCATTATGGCTTGAAGTGCTGGACATAAAAGATAATTTAAAGCATGTGTTGAGAAATATGTAATTATAAGCACATTTACAATGTTAATCGTCTTCATTTGGTGTGTTAAGACACAAATCAATGGCACATAGTATTTCAAAAGTAATCCAAAGCTGCTAATGGAGTGTTGAGTTTACAATTGACCGCAGGTCTCGCTTAAACACGATGACAGTCATTATGGCTTGAAGTGCTGGACATAAAAGATAATTTAAAGCATGTGTTGAGAAATATGTAATTACAGTATAAGCACATTTACAATGTTAATCGTCTTCATTTGGTGTGTTAAGACACAAATCAATGGCACATAGTATTTAAAAAGTAATTCAAAGCTGCTAATGGAGTGTTGAGTTTACAATTGACCGCACTTTAAGGATGAGTGGATTTTAATGGTTATTTAAGGGCAAAAACAGACCTTGACAAGCAATTTGTAATGAAGTGACAATAAAGTTTAATGGCACAGATGATCATTGTCTTTTTTTGGTCAAAATTGGATAATCAACAAACTATGTTCTGAGCAGTCAATGCATTATTTGCCATGTCAGTGTGGTCATGTTTAATAACATGTTGAGTGTAGGTGTCATCAAATAAGTGAATTGTTAGAGTCTCGTTTTAAAATTTAAGACACTTAATCGTAGTCCTTGGCATTCTCAGAAGACTAAGAATAATCTTGCAATACATTCTCATTTCCATTGCGATATAGACACAATTAGTGAAGCATAAATCAGACTTTCTTATTGTTTAATTTAACCCCCATATTGTATTGTGATTGACATCCTAGCTGTTTCCTTCAAGATTAATTTCAAAATTAAGCTATTATATTTTTCTTAAAATGTATTCAATTGTTTCCTCTGACCTAATTAAAACTCGGCAGATAGATATTATTGAAGTTTTGTTTCTCTATTTTCCCTGTCAGTAGCCATGCACTTGAGTCGTGCAGTTGTGGCCTAATGGTTAGAGAGTTGAACTTATAAATCAAAGGTTGTGGGTTCGAGTCTCAGTACCTGCAGGGATTGTAGGTGGGGGGAGTGAATATACAGCACTCTCTTCCACCCACAATACCATGACTGAGGTGAAACCCCTGAGCAAGGCATCGAACCCCCAACTGCGCCGCAGCAAAATGGCTGCCCACTGCTCTGGGTGTGTGTTCAGGGTGTGTTTTCACTACTCAATGCTGTGTCTGTGCACATGGATGGGTAAAATGCAAAGCACAAATTTTGATACTATACATACTTGGCTACATGTCATGTCACATCCCGTCAGAAAGGTGCTATCCGGTAACACTGTATCTTCAGCAAAATAATTATTTATAAAATTAGGCAATAAATGAATGAATGAACAAATAAATAAATAAATTTAACACTGCTGGCAAACACTGCTCTGCATTTTCCTTCTATTTTTTTTTTTTATCTTTGTTTTATTCTGTATTACAGCATATTTACATTTTAGGAGATCACCAGAACAGATTTACATAGAGAAGTTTCCAGGAATGGACAAGCAGTTAATGCAACAAGCTGTGTGCTTGTGGCATGATGTACTTTTTTTAGTGATTTAATTTTGTAAATATGCAAATAAGAACGGTAACCCAAGATATACTGTAATGTGCGAAATCTTAACTGGAAAAAAAAAACAAAACATGAATCTTCCACAGATAACTGCATACCAATCACACACATTCAATTTAATAAAAAAATTATTACGCTATTATTTTCAAAGTTTAATTTGGTGTCAGAAGTGGGCACTCTTTAACACTAATGCAAATTTTGCTCCATATTTAGTTTATTATTTGCAGGCTGTTTGACTGGCATGTTAAACCACTAATCACACATTTCATTTAGAGGCGGCACTACTCCGGTGTGACTGTTGTTCTGCCTGAAACAAAATTGTCTGATTCGATTTCACGAACCTCATCAACTCTAGTAAGTTCTTTATCATAATTATAGTTAATTTTTTGTAAGAGTTAACACGATTAAGCTCAAATTTTTAATATCACTTTTAAAATATAATGCATTCAGATCTTAGTTCTCTTGCAAAATTGGAGAAATATTTTACTTAGTTAGGGAACGCGGGGCACAAAGTAATGCAGGGTTAGTTGTAACACACGTGGTTTGAATATTTCCACACATGCTAGCATAACAAAATTCACAGTATTTGTTAGTTACCATATCAACATTACATAGAAAAAAAGTGTGCCAAAATTCAAAAAACTTTTGAAGATATCAATGAACATTTATTTTACCATAGTAAAATTACAATTCTGGCTTAAGTAAATTTTTCATCTCTGTTTTTATTAATCATTTAAAATGAGACAAATCTGCTATTATTTTAATCTCCAATCTGTTATTTATCAGTTTAGATGTTATTTATCAGTTTTTTTTTAATACTTCGCTAACTAGCAGAAGACAGCAACTGGTTATAAACTCCAGTTGCGCAGATGGGGCACGTTGTAACTGTGTTACAATGTGCTATTCTATGACATTAGCGATGCAATTTACACAGTGGATTTACACAAACTGAGAAAGTCAAAAAGTGTTACTTTGTACCCCGCTCTCCCCTACATATTACCACGTTGTACGGTTTTTAAATTAATATTTGATTAATCTCATACGTTTCAACTTGCAGTCCGAATATACAGTAGGTTACTTACATATACATGCTTACATGGCAACATATATTGTGTATGCAAAATAAATAATAATAAAAAAAAACACTGCAATGAGAAATATTTTCTTTATTGTATCAAAATATATGATATGGCAGGTAAGGACACATCTGTACAGTTTTAAAAAAAAAATGTTAGGCCTATTTATGTATTTGTTTATGTATTAGAATATATATGCAGTCTAGGGGAGTGACTTGTTTATTTTTAGCACTGAATTAATTAATGGTATGACAAACTTAAAGGCATATTCAGAATGGGAAGGCTGTCTGCCATGTTGACATTGTGACCAGTATGTATAATGTGACCCCTGTGTTGCAAGAAAGGAACAACCTATAAGCACTTGTCTGCCTCTGTTCCTGTGGCCACGTGGCATAATCTTAGTAGATGCAGTAGGCATTCTGGGTATTGTTCTTCTACTGTTTCATGAATACTGCATATTTGGACATTCTATTAATTGGATGTATTGCTTTTTGCATGTAGGGAAGTACACATATTTGAGGAGAGAGGTGTTCGACCTCATCATGTTGCAGGGTCACTGTCAGAGCATAATATATGTGCTTTTCAACTTTTAAGAGGTCGATACGGTCTTAGCGTTACCTGCCACAGAGACTCCTCTCATTTCAAACAGATAGACTTATGTATAATGACAGTAAAGGTGGGTGATTTTTTTTAAGCTCTGAGCTAGTACATATGCACAGTTTTTAACCTATATTTCACCTTACAACTGTACACATATTCACTATAGAATTTCACACTGCCTCAATTATAAATGTCCATCAGCTTGACTTTTTATAATTGAGGTCTTTCATGCTGTCTAAATACTAAATAGGTCCTCTGATACGGTCATAACAGACATCATTAAAGCTTGTGTTTCGGTAAAGATACTGTAACTCATAAACCATGCCTCGAGCTCTTTGCTAATGGATTTTTTTACAGGTGCGCACGCTTCCCGCCTAATGGCCAATTAACCACCTCAACCACACGGGTGGAGAAAGTGTCATGATTGGATTGTTTGATAATTTGTCAACGATCTTAACTGCCTCAACATGCACACAACTGTTTTTGTGAGGGATTTAAAGGAATAGCTCATCCAAAAAATGAAAATCTGCTGAAAATGTTCTTCTTAGACCAGGGGTGTCAAATTCAATTCCTGGAGGGCCAGAGCCCTGCAGAGTTTTGTTCCAACCCTGCTCCAACACACATACCATGTAGTTTTCAAATAAGCCTGAAGGACTTGATTAGTTGGATCAGTGTGTTTAATTAGGGTTGAATCTAAACTCTGCAGGGCTCCGGCCCTCAAGGAATTGAGTTTGACACCCCTGTCTTAGACCATCAAGTATATGTAGATGAGTTTGTTTCTTCACTGGAATAGATTTGGAGAAATTTAGCATTAGATTACTTGCTCACCAGTGGATCCTCTGCAGTGAATGGGTGCCGTCAGAATGAGAGTCCAAACAGCTGATAAAAACATCACAGTAATCCACAAGAAATCCACACCTCTCCATTCACTCCAGACAATTAATGTCTTGTGAAGCAAAAAGTTGTGTTTGTAATAAACAAATCCACCATTAAGACATTTTAAATTAAAAAATAAACTGTTGCTAAAAGTCCTCTATCCATAATATTGCTTTTCTCCAGTAAGAATATTGTCTTGCCTGAATCAGGAGAGAAATATGCACAGATCAAGCACCGTTTACGAGTGAAAGCAGTCCAAAACAGTTCTAAACAAATATATTGGCGGATTTTGGTGCAGGACAACAGGAGATAGACTTTTTCGCTGTATGAAGCAGTATTATGAATTACGGACTCATATTTTGCCCAGATGCTGAGTTTAAAGTTAAAACATTTTAATGATAAATTTGTTTCGTATAAACACACAGCTTTTCACTTCACAAGACATTAATTGATTGACTGGAGTTGTTTGGATTACTGGTGGATTATTGTGATGTATTGATTAGCTGTTTGAACTCTCCTTCTGATGGCACCCATTCACTGCAGAAGATCCAATGGATTTAATTTTGGGTGAACTATTCCTTTAATATATAAATTAGCTTTCTTCAGTTATATGTTAACATTCTCAACATTATTCATTGGCCTGATCATGAACAAGGAGTTATTCATGAGTTCAGTCCACTTCCGGCAATGACTTGACAAAAAGTTTGCTCATGCATTTAATGAGGACATTACTGCTGGGTTTCGGGAGTGACGTATTGTTGCAGTCATGTAGCTTTGGTCCGATGGTCCGTTCCAGACTGACGTGATCTTTAAAGCTAAGGCCGACTGAACTCTCAATTTCCTTTTGCTGTTACTGTCCTTGCGATGAAGAAATTAAATTGAACACATATTATTTCAAGTAAAATGAGGTACAGTTGCCACATTCACTTGGGTGTCTCTCTCGCTCATCCACCTGCCCTTTTCCTCCATACCTTGTGTTAATTAATCTAGTGATGGTATCCTGAGCAATAACTCCCTTGTTTAATGAGATGAGCTGTGTGTGAGTTTTTATTGTTCAATGGGGAGCAGTGAGCCATATTTCTGATTTGTCCTCTCATTACGATGGCAAATGTGCCTGGCTTCAGTCATAAGGTGACAGTAGCAGGCACTGAGCTTGAATAACTCTTCTGCATAAGAGATTACTATCTCTTTCCTTGTGACAGGGGCTGGTTATAGTCACATGAAACTGTGAGAGCACTGGTGGAGATGCCATCTACATGTGTCAGATTCACTCTGTGCCACGGGATTTTGAAGAGATACAGTAAGTTCCTATTCATTTCCAGTGACTGATACATGACAGTTCTCCCTCTCTCCACTGTAACTAGGAGGGTTGTGCACCAATCAGAACTGAAATGCAAATACTTTCTACGTTCCAGTTCAATTCCTGAAATGATGTAACAGAAAGGAAGTAGAATTTGAATTGAGGATACAGCTGCTTCAGTATAGTTAGTTTTTTTTCAGTCATATATACAGAATATATATATATATGGGGTAAGATTTTATTTTTTCAAAATAATTATCTTGTGCTCACCAAAGCTGCATTTTTTAAAATCAAAAATACAGTAAAAACAGTAATATTATGAAATGTTGTTACTATTTAAAATCTGTTTTCTTAAAAAAAAAACCTGTTCCTATTTAAAAAAAAAAAAAAAGTATTTGAATATGTTTATTTGAGTATGCTATTTACTCCTCTAATGGCAAAGATTTTTTTTTTCAGCAATTTATTCCAGTCTTTTGTGTCACATGGTCCTACTCCTACAGAAATAATTCTGATATGCTGATTTGGTTTACAAGTAACAAACTCTTATTATTGTAAATGTTGAAAACATTGACAATAACAAGATTATTGTCAAGAAAAATTTTAATAAATGTTTAATATTTTTGTGGTAACTGATAAAATTTATGCGTGTAAAGTCTTTGCTCTTTACTTTCACTTTTGATCACTTTGCTGAATAAAAGTGTTTATTTCTTTTTAAAAATCAGATAATGTCTACATATTAACTAATAATAAAATCTCTGCATTGTGTGACTGCGTTTTATTTTATTTTATTTTACTTTATTTTATTTATTTGTTAGTTTTGTAGTTGTAGTTGTAGTTTGTAGTGTTAAGTTGGTTTTAATTCCTGTTATTCCAACTGAATATTTTGTAGCAAATTCAACACATGAATTAAAAGCCAGTTGGGTAATTTTGTGTCAAATATTGATAAAAGCCAAAATATTAAATGTCATGGATGAATATTTACTGAGTAATTCACTATTTTGTAGAAGGGTGTTAAAATTATATATTTTTTTTCTGAAATTTGGAGAGTTACAGAAGGATAAAAATGTTTTGACCAAAGTCACCAGATTTTTTAACATACTCACCAATCTTTGTGTAAAAAAAAATATTTTCTGAATTTATTATCAGAATTTTTTGCCAGGGACCTCTGGTTGAGTTGTCACAGAATGATTCAATTCTTAAATTGAGAACTTTGCCTGACTAGCGCAATCCAGGTGACTAGCCAAACACACCCACATGACAAATGGGTGTGCAATAGTTCACAGCGTGTGTCCTTGTTGGGTGTCTTCCTTGAAAACTGTCTGTTTTTGGTTTTCCTAAGTCTGCTTTGCCCTCTGAGCCCTATTATTGTCTGCTGTATCAGAGACGTCATCGCAGTGAGGGTGTGAATACGTTTTCTCTTTCTCCACATGTTTCAGGGTGACACAACACTGCTGTACCTGCTCTGTGGATGTGTGTGTGTGTGTTTGTTTCCTGACTTGGAAGCAAAGAGTTTGTTACAGATCGCCCTAGGAGATGCCTGGGGAAAGGTATGCGTGAATGTGTGTGTTTTTGCATGCGTGTTTGTGTCTGTGTGTGAGAGGCGTCAGCAGGGCTTTTTAGCAATCAGAATTTGTGCTGGTCCCCTGTCAGTCGCTGTGCTTCATGTGAAGAATGCCCATGCATACTGATTCACCCATTCTCTCTCTCTCCCCATCACTGTCTCTCTCCATCCACCCACTTAATTTTATCTGTCTATCATGCTCTCATTTAACCTCTCCACCTCTTCTCTCCTTTCAATTATTATTCTCTCATTCTGTCCTTCTCGCTCTATTTATATTTATTTTTTATCGCTGAGCTCTATGTTCTCGCCTCGCCACTGTAAACCTCTTTTTTCCATTCTCTTTTTTTAGTTTCGTAATTTTATCCTCTCTCTTTCTGCCTCTCTATAAATACACTTCAACACCCAAATTGCTTGAATCGCCTTGCGACTCTTGTTTCAAAGTTTCAAGTGGTCGCTGTATTTCATTCACGCTCTGAAAAGCAGATGAGGGTTTCTGAAACGTGCAACAAAATGACATATAAATGAAAGCATATGAAATGGAATTGAGTCCTGTCAGAGCGGGCCGGAGAAAGCGAGGGGCTATCTTGTTAAATTCATTCCTGATAGATTCTTATAATGCGCACAGTTGATTAGCTGTTACTTGTACTGCATACTTATGGCCGGTAAGTATGCCGCTGTGCTGTCACGTATGGGCAATCTTGGCATTTGAAAATATGTAGATTAGTGTTTATGCTGCTCAAGGTGAGATCCCCTAACTGCTTTTGTGCCTCAGATATTTATTATATGAACCAAATGTGATAGCTTTGAAACTGATATAATTTTTTAAAAGGGCCATCAGGAAATAAATTGCGCTGGATTATGTGACCAATTTCTCAGGTCATGTAAAAAGATTCACATGGACTCAAGACAGTTTGTGCTTTATTTATAGTTATTTGTAAAATACATCAGCAGTTCATTTGAAACCATTCAAAACGGTTTTGTTCACAAATGTAACTTGTGCAATTAAATTGGGTAAATCAACAAGTAATTTCATGTTTCTAAATGAATAAAGAGTGTTCTGACATTTTTCACTTGTTATCAGTGTGAGTAACCTTAATGCCATAACATGCCATTTCGCCATCTGCATGTGGGATGTTTTCTCCCACACAGACACATGGGTCAGATTATTCTACCGTGTAATGAGTGCTTAATGACTCAGATTTTTTTTCAATTCTTTTTTTTAATTTGTATTATTTTATTTCAGATTTTTGTGTTGTTATACTGTCCAGAGGCCCATGTTCCATAGATCTGGCCCTGCTTCTAAAGGGCCATTTACAGTGACAAAGTGACTGAAAATCATTCGTTTTAATGAAAGTTCTGGCAGGAAGAGCAGAGTTTAACATTTTCCAAATAAGCAGCGACATGATGGCAAATAACACTGAGATTATAGGATACACCTCCTGATACAGTTGGTGAATGTAAGCATTTTAAATTCATGAACGTGTGTTTAAAATAAAATGATGGAATCAATTTATACATTTTTTTATAAGTTTTTTAATAATTCATTTTTTTTCTAAATTAAATAGACATATTTACAACAGTTTATTTAATTAATATTTAACAGTAAAATAATAAATTATTTCAAAATAACAAATAAATAGACATACAGTATTTAATTAATGCTTTTAGCATTTGACAACTACTTTACTTTATTTGTCCTTGTTTATTTGCTTTTTTATTTTTGAATTCATAAGTAGATAATTGATTCCATCATTTTAATTAAGTAAAGCACATGGGATACTTGACAGCTGAATCCAGTAGAATTTGACATGTTTAACCTGTAGCTGATCTAACGACACAATACACTAAACATAATATAAAAAATAAATAGCACACACATAATTAGTCATTTTTAATTGATATAACTGATATATTTAAGTGTAATTAGATTTAATGTATGATTTATATATTTTTATTGTTTGCAAATAAATATATTATTCACATTTCTTTTGCCTTATCTGCCAAATTGAAGATTTTTTTTTTTTTTTTTTTATTGATCGTGCCACACTGTATTGTGGGATTGTTTTTCTCCACAAAGGACACTACATTCATTGCCATTAAATTTGGCTCAAATGAGGCATCTTTGAAGGCAGCATAATAACTTAGGGAGCATGCTTATGATGCATTATAATGCAATCTAGGTAGACAACTCACTAGGTTGAAACAGAGGTTTTATTTTATTTTATTTTTTATTTTTCGAACTGTGTAGCTTAATGTGTCGTTTATAGCGTGGCATTGCTAGGTTTTCTGGGCTCCTTTAAACCTAGAAATCGATGGAGCCCTTGCGACGCCCCTGAACATGACAGTATGATATAGACATTTTTGTGAATCTGAAGGTAGACAGGTCTCAATAAAGAAAAAAACCCCTTCCATTTGAAGAAAGGCAGAGGGTCAGCAGCTTTGCCTGTAGTGCACAGCCTGCAAACCAAACGTTTTGCAGGAGTTTAACCTGCCTTGAAGCATTGTATTGCATAACCTTCACTTTACTTGTCTGATAGAGGGTTTTGGATGTGTTCAGCTGTCAGAAATCACACACAACTGGAAAGTGTCAGCTGGAGAGGAGGGAAGAGAGAGAGGGCCCACCTGACAGAGCTGAAGCTATTTGAAGTTTCGCCCGTGTTACTGGCAGACAGATCAAAGTGTTGAAAGACAGGAGGACGCCTGTAGGAGAAAAATAGAGAGAGAGACACAAAATGACAGAGCAAAGAGAAAGTTTAAGTCATTCACTTGACATTAACTATGTTTTGTGTGTTTGTGTGAGTTTGTTTCTTTATTTTGTGCAGTATGAAAACATATTTGAGTGAGACGTGACCGTGGTGGCAATAAATATTCGGTAATATCAAACTTACTCGCGCTCATTCTTTTTCTTTCTCGCTCTACCCATGTCCTTCTTACTCTTGTTTTATTAGCAGATAGTCGATAATCTGTTATGTTGTATATTTCCCACTTGTTTATTTATTTACTTTTTAGTTTTGATATTTGTAGCATTGACACATTAATTAGTGTGCTGACAGCATGCTGTGCAGTGCACAATGAAGAAGTTGTGTTTTAAATTTATCCTTTTAAACAGCCTTTGTTAGCCGTACACATGCAGACGGACATATTTGGCAATTGTGTTGAGACTTGTGCTGTGTTTTGAGCAACTTGTGCAATGAGAGATAGGGCTTGGTATCGATACTCATTTCCAGATTTGAATTGGGTTTACAAGCTCTTGATTCAATTCCAATTTTGAAGGGTTTCTTATTATTTTGGGTATATTATGGGTAGTTGGGTAATTATATATATTTTTCATAAATGAAAGAAATGTATTGCTATTGCTGCAAATAATACAGCAAATCTTCTAATTTGACATTTTGAAAATATTAATTATAAAATTTAACAACAGGGTCAAACTATGCAGTTGCTATTTATCTAACATACTTTGTAAATGAATTATTTATTAAAGGGGGCATAACACACATTTTCACCCAATCTCATGTTAATCTTGAGTACCTATAGAGTAGTACTGCATCCTTCATATTTCAAAAAGTCTTTAGTTTTATCAT
This sequence comes from Sinocyclocheilus anshuiensis, assembly GCF_001515605.1. Lineage (NCBI taxonomy): Eukaryota > Metazoa > Chordata > Actinopteri > Cypriniformes > Cyprinidae > Sinocyclocheilus > Sinocyclocheilus anshuiensis. The sequence goes on along the minus strand of NW_015547662.1, from coordinate 40,989 downwards.
ATTCCTGGAGGCGCGCCGTGGGCGGAGCTAAAGAGTGACGAGCACTTGGGCGCTGAATGCCAACAAAACTGACATTTGATGCCGTTTCACTTACCGTCTGCAGTTCTGAATCATGACCGGGATCTTTTATAGCTGGGACCGCTCCATATTTTAATATCAAATGATGTGCAAATCCAGCTTTGAACTGGGCCTTGTTTATGTTATTATTTGGCTGAGAGAAGCTTGTTTGATTGGGGTATGTTAAACCCAAACCTATCCTATTTACTCAGGACTTCCTTTACTACATTTAACGACCGAGTTGATTGTGAAAATGCCACTAGTAGATTATTTTCATGTACCGTGGTACTCAGACGATACTCCAATGTGCTTCATAGAATATTAGAATAATATCACCAAAACTTATTACTGTAGTAGTGAGTTAAAAAAATGCATGGTAAATATGTTACTGTTTAGTACTGTAAGTTAATAAGGCCCTACGATTTCTGTGATGTGGAAAACAAAGATGGAATCGCAAAATTCAGTCATAAAAATGGAATTTACAGTATAACATGGAATGTCACGGAATTTTGCAAAAATGAACACATCTAATAATAGTTAGACATTCTATTTGGCCATTAAAATTTAATTAAAACATAACAGAATCCAGAAAAAATACAATTTGGGAAAAATAAAACAGGTTTCACAGAGCCTAAACATTTTTATTAAACATTTAATAAATTGTTGTTAAAAAACATTTCCTTTAACATTTTCATTTTTTATATATATATATTTATTTATTATATAGATAGATAGATAGATAGATAGATAGATACAAATTACATTTTAAAATATATTCAAATATGAATCTGTTATTTTAAAATACTGTTCTTTATGACTTAATTTGTCTTCTTTTAAAAGAGACCACAATTCCGCCTGCAGTTCAATGAGTTTGAAATGACAACCATTGTAGTTTGGGCATTTAATGTCTAGGGATGTTTAAATTGCTAAGATTAGTTGGTTATTCAACAAACATTTAATAATATATTTTTGTGTCTTTATTGAAAACAGGGTGAACCTGAACTTCAGCCTTCACCTTCCCCCAAAAGTGTGTTTTTCTCTTTAAAAGTGAGTGTTGGCGGATTTACAGGAGTAGTTCTTCACAATCAACTGCAAACTTGCATTCAGGTCTGTCTACCCGCTTTTATGAAATGCTCACTTTTCATAATCTAATCAACGCCTGATGGATAAAGTAGTCTTACACTTCTTGTTTTTTCTTTTAAGTTAAATATTGTGTTTCACTCTGAAATATATCCCATTACAGAAATGTTAATTTCAAGGCAAAATCACTGTTCTATTGCAGTTTTTCCATACCTCTTAGTGCTCTGTAATTATTCTGCATTTCTTTGCTTTATGGCAATACTTTATTGCCTCTGTGTTTGGCAACAGTGATTCTGTGTCCCCTGCATCTACACAGTGCAGTTAGTCTGTGTCTCTGTGCGCTGTGTCTTTATGTTCTGTGCTCTGCTGTGTCTCGTGCAGTAATAAATAAGAGTGTCCTCACTGATGGGGTTGTATTAATCATTGGCTTTGCTGGCAGCCCGCAGATAAGCAGATTGATCCAAGGCCACCCTGGGACTGCAGCCTGGCACTGTCCCATTCATCTCTCTCTCTCTCTCTCTCTTTCACACACACACACACACACACACACACACAC
>NW_015547662.1:30372-38665 GCF_001515605.1 Sinocyclocheilus anshuiensis | reverse complement strand
CACACACACACACATCTCTGGAGGACCAACCCATAAAAAACGACCATTTAAGTTCCCAAAATATAGGGGAGTCCAAGGCAAGTTGTCACATTTTTTTTATTCCAGTTAATATTTATCAGTGTAGGCTTATTTTTGAAAGTTGTTTTCTGTTATAGAAATGCCGTTGAGACAACAAAAGAGCTGTTCAATTCTCACCTGGAAAAAAAAGATAATTGAAAACATGTTGATCCTATAGCATGGCATGTTGTTACAATGGAAACTTTGCATTAAATAGATTATTTAATATTCATAGAATTGTTCTGAAAAGTTTAAACATTCATGAAACATAAAACCTTTAATGAAAAAAAAATTACATGCAAAAATATCATTATAATATAAAATTGTATATCAAATTGTATTTGTCACATATGTGACAGCTTACTATGATTTGAAAATGTTTGGAAAAAATACTCTTGTACTAATTATTGTTACTGTTATAATTTTGTCATCTAAGTCAGTCAGAATAATTTATTTATTTATTTATTTTTTGAAAGAGGCTTTTTATGCTCACCAAGGCTGCATTTATTTGATAAAAAAAAATATTGATTTATTTGATACAGTACACCAGTAATATTCTAAACTACTATTACAATTTAAAATAACTGTTTTCTGTTTTAATATATTTTTGATGGCAAAGCTGAATTTTCAGCATCATTATTTCAGTCTTCAGTGTCTGATTTGCTGCTCAGTAAACATTTCTCCTCCTTTTCCTCTTTCTCCTCCTTCCCCTTCTTTATCATCATAATGTTGAGAACAGTTGTGCTGTTTAATATTTTTGTGGAAACCATAATGATTTGTTCAAAAGAACAGTATTTGTATATATCATTTTTATTTGTAACAATGTAAACGTTTTAATTGTTACTTTTGATTAGTTTAATGCATTCTTGTGCCATAAAAGTATTAATTTCTTAAAAAAAAAATAAAAATAATAAATAAATAAATAAAATAAGTAAGTAAATAAATAAATAAACCTACTGACCCCAAACTTTTAAACGGTAGTTTAAACGGTTTTAATGAAAACGCAACAATAGAGTAAATGAAGTAAATATTACATTTTTAAAGTGTCATACCAGGAGGAATCAAATATTTATTTATTTTATCTGTGTGTGGCTATGTGTGACACAATGCAGGGGTTGTTCTGAAAGGAGGGAGAGAGGGAGCTCTATTGGACAGCAGACTCAAAGCTCAAAGATGAAAAAAGCACTCAGCACTGGTAAATTTATTTAAACAATTAAATTACAAAAAAAAAAAAAATGTATGATGCGATGCGAACCCTTCAGTAAAAAAAAACAAAAAAAAAACTTTGCAGTTCATAATTACAGTTTAATAAATAGTACCAAAGTAAAACATTTTCTAATCATTGAAATAATTTATAAGTAAACATACGTAAACAAGGAAGGACAAAACAACTTGTTAACACAGCCTTGAAATTTAAAAGGTATGGACTCAAGAAACCAGGTTACTTTATGGACGTTGCTCTTTGAAAAATAGTCAGTGGATTAAATGCTGCACTGTTGCCTAAAACAACGATTAGGCAGGACAGTTTTTTATCTCAAAATATGTAACATAATCCAAATAGTTCTTCTTCCTTTGAATGCAGGAAAGGCTTAAAATGCACTCTGAAAAAAATAACATTAGAAGCTCTTCATAATAGTAATGTATCAGCTGTATTGAATTGACATTGCTTTCATTTTTATTTCCGTGTGCCATGTTGGTTTCGTGCTCTTGTTTCCCTGCCTCTCACAGCGTATCTATTATTTTCACTTATTATAACAACATATTTATTGTAATCTGCTTTGTTTCTTTAAGAGTTTGTTTCCATTGTCATGTTATTGAAATGCTGTTTGCACCTGTCCTCGTTGAGCACCCTTCTCTACAACTGCACAGAGTGGAGTCATTATTATTATTTTTACAGTATATAATTCTATTCATCCAAGCCATCACTAGTTCTGTTGCTCTTACTTAAAAGAATAGTTCACTAAAAAAATGAAAATCTGTTGAAAATAGTCTTACCCTCACGCCATCCAAGCATTACATCACTTGCTTGCCACTTCACAAGACATATATTGATGAACTGGAGACATGTGGATTACTTGTGAATTATTCTTTTTTTTTTAATCAGCTGTCCATTGGTGAGCAAGTGATGTAATTCTAAATTTGTCCAACTCTGTTCTGATGAGGAAACAAACAATGACCTGAGGGTGAGCAAATTTTAATTTTTGGGTGAACTGTTCGTTATCGTTGGAGTTTTTTAAATATATGTAAAAAAAAAAAAAAGTTAAAATGTAAGCATACAATATAAACAGTGGCATGGTAACACATAGGTGATATTGGACTTAAACTAAAGTGGAATAGTAAAGTGAGGAAGTTAGAAGTAGCAAAAGTGATCTTCATCCAACAGGATAACAATCTTACTCCCCTAAGAAAACAGAGAACGCAAGAGAGAAAATGCAGAAAATCATAGGTTACTAACATGTGAATTGCAACTTGAAGCATACAAATTGGCTATTTAGTGGACCGCAGTTAACCCCCACTGCACTACAGATGGAGTGACAATGAGCAGCCTCAAAATTGCAAATACCTCACACAGCAGGCTTCAGTCTCTATCAGTGGCTCTGTAGGCCTACGGATACAAATTGCTCGATTTTGGAAAAGGGGGGTTGTGACAAGTGAGTTTCTTTGTAAGAATATCTTTCAAATAGTATTACTGACTTTAAATTTCAAGTGAGAGAGATTGTAGGTTTGTATGGTGCCTCCTAGAGTTAATTTCAGGCTTTTTCATTTCATATTCTTTTCAGGAGCAAGATGTCCATGGTGCTGAAATCTCTGATGGTTTCTGTGATGACTGTACTGTCCATGGTTCTGAAGTCTCAGATGGCTTTCGTAGTGACTATGCTGTCCATGGTGCTGAAAGCATCAGCTTTCGTCAGTTAACTGCGCTGTCCGGCGTGCTGAAATCCTGACTTGTTTCAGGGGTGGTTGTTCTGTCCACGGTGCTGAAATCTCTGATAGTTTCTGTAGTGACTTTGCTGTCCATGGTGCTGAAATCTCAGATGACTTTTGTAGTGACTGTGCTGTCCATGGTGCTGAAAACAACAGGTTTCTTCAGATAACTTTGCTGTCCAACGTGCTGAAATACTGACTTGCTTCAGTGGTGATTGCACTGTCCATGATGCTGAAATCCTCACTGTCTTGATATACAGCTTGGCTAAAGCCAAGCGCCCACTGCAAGATTGTTGCCCAGTGCACAAACTTAAACTCATTTTAGACTCTTTCACAGTGTATAAGCATTTATCTTTGTCCAGTAACGGCTATATAGGTACCCAAGGCTCGTTCTAATTGTTATTTTTTTCTATTTTAGATGTCTGAGGAAATAAAAGGTGGTCTCATCAGACCTGCAGAGTTTGGCCTTTACTATTTTTTGAAGGTCTTTGTTATTTGTACTAAGCATAATTTGATAGTAGTGACAGTGTTTGGGTGGTTTGCGTTTTACGTCTAAAATTGTTTATTAATTTACACCTGTTAAACTTGTCTATCATAAGCTAAGGCATTGATAAAGAACATAAACGAAGGCATTGATAAAGAAAAGATTTGCCATGTTGTATCTTAGACTTTCTGTAATTTCTGTAGTCTTTCTGTTAATTTGAACATATCATAATGCATAATGCTCTCTCTCTCTTCCACCATTTTCTGTGTTCTTTCTCTGTTCTTTTATTCTCTTCTTCTCCCCCCCTCACCCCTTCTGCTGTCCTTACTAAAACCCCTGAATACCTTAGCTTCCAGACCCCTCCCTATCTGTCCCAGCCGTTTTCTGTTACCGGCACACAAAAGCTCTCCGTTACCGTGGTAATGGAGTTGTGAGATGTGGGATGAAGCTGTTCTGGGAGAGCGTGTGCGATTACTAAAATGAAAAAGTGGAAAATGGAGTCTGATTTAGCGTCTCCCTCCTTTTCTCTCCCACCCTGCAGTTCAACATCCTGCCCCCTCTATATTCTCGCTGTCGTGTTTTCCTTTAGGGGATAATTCGATTTTGGAGATGATCCACGGTTCCTCAGAACTGATAATATCAAACACCCCCTCCTGTTTTTCACATTACAGTGTGAATGCTATTGTCTTTCCTCTCCGTTTCCGTCTGTACCTTCTCGCTTCTTTTGCTGCATACTTTTTCTTTTCTCATGCTTTCTGCTTTCTTCTTTTGTTGCCAAGTAGAGGGAGCCGAGGCATGTCTGCATAGGGGAACTACTTACTTCTTGTCTAGTTGCACCTAACTCTCACTCTCTCTCTTATAAATAATATGCGGTATGAGGTACATGGATATAGACAGAGATACAGGGTTTCTTCATTGAGGCGTTGCTATCATTTTAAGGACTGGGAGCAAGAATCTGGATGCTCTCTTTTCAAGTGATGCTTAAATATGATTTTCCTGTTTTTGAAGCACAACACCAAACAATATGTGGAGAGTGCGGCCCAGCTGTCTTATGACATTTTTTGCCAAGCCATGTATTTTCACTCGGTGAATAGGAAAAACTGTGGCAATTTAAAGCCATTCAACTGCAAAATGGGAAAGAAAGCTTCTCCTTGAACTAAACCGCATATTTTCCTCATGACATTGGGGAACTTCACCCCCTCTTTCGGTCATGGCAGCTGGTGTGGAGATCTGTGGTCAAATACGAGCAGCTTTCTCAGTTGGATGGCAGATACGTCCCAGTGGGACACACATTTTCCATTAGAGCCCATTCATAAAATGCTGATGCCTTAAAGGAGTAGTTCATCCAAAAATGTAAATTTGCTGTAAATGTACTCACCCTCAGGACATTCAAGATGTAGATTAACACTTGTTCACCAATGGATCCTCTGCAGTGAATGTGTGCCGTCAGATTGAGAGTTCAAACAGATAAAAACATCACAATAATCCACAGTAATTCACATGACTCCTGTCAATCAATTAATGTCTTGTTAAATGGAAAGCTGCATGTTTGTAAGAATCAGTAATTGTAAGAATTTTAAATTGAAACCATTGCATCTTGCCAAAAAAAAAAAAAAAGAGTCTATAACAATAATAACGATCCTCTGTCCATCCCCTGTTGTCCTCTCACATCAAAATCCACCGACATATTTGTTTAGGACTGTTTTGGACTGTTTTCACTTGTATAGGGTGCTTGATCCCTGCATATTTCTCTCCTGATTCAGACAAGGTGACTTGTTCATTGGAGAAAGCAATATTATGAATAGAGGACTGATTTGAAGTTAAACTTGATGGCACCCATTCACTTCTGAGGATCTATTGGTGAGCAAAGGATTATGTAATGCTAAATTTCTTGAAATTTGTTCCTCTGAAGAAACAAACTCATCTACATCTTGGATTGCTTGAGGGTGATGAAATTTTCATTTTTATTCTATTCGTCTATGTTTAACTATTCTTTTTTTTTTTCAAAGCAACACACAAGAGCATAACAATTTGTGCATATGTAGACACAGATTTGATTTTTAGCTTTTTAAACAGCTATTACGAATTAGAACAAGGAAAGTGATTATGTGTGTTTAACAAATACACTGAGGCAAGAAAGAATGAATATAAATAAAAAGTCACTGTTTGACCTTTTGTCTTGTTGCAATACCATTGTTTGACAATGCAATGCCACCATCGCCTTAGTATACTCTCTTGTGACATCACAAAGAAACTCCATCATCTTACATTACTCAACAGAGATTACATCAACCAGCAGCCATTTTAATAATGCACTTTACCTTTAAAGCAGATAGTGTATCCACATGGGAAAAGACTGGAATGAAAAGCAGACTAAATTAGAGATAAGCTGAATGCATAAGCAAAACAAATAGCACTGCTTTTTTCAGATTTTCAAGCATCATTAAAAAAATAAAATAAAGAAGAAACAAAATGGTATTGTAATGTGAGCTGTTTGCAGTTACTGCAGTTGGCAAGACTTCAATGGAAGCGCAACAACAAAAGCACTCAAACATTTCCATATACTTCTACATTGACTTAACTACTTCACCATATTTGCATACACAAAGATTTGTTTTGTGCCTAAAAGCATAAAAGCTGCATTTTAAGCAAGCGTGTTTGAATTCAACTGTTTTGTGAGAGCAGTAACTCAGTAAAGATAATAAGAACACTTTACAATAAGGTTAAATTCGCTGACATAAGTTGTAGAATTTGGTATCATGAACTAACAATGGACTTTTTACACAGTTTTATACAACACTGATAATAGTAAGAACCATTATTAATAATAGTTATTGAATCAAAATGATTTCCGATGGATCACGTGACACTAAAGACTGGCGTAATGACGTTGAAAATTAAGCTTTGTCATCACAGTAATAAACTGCACTTTGAAATATATTCAAACAGAAAAAAAAACAGAACGTTATTTTAAATTGTAATAATATTTCACAATATTATTGTATTATTAAAGTATCATCATTATATTTAAAGTGACCCTATTATGGATTTTTGAAAATTACCTTTCATGCAATCTGTAACACAGCTCAAAGTGAATGAAAACATCCTGCAAAGTTTCACGTTGGTCTGAAAGAAAATGCAAATTCATTCTTTGCCACTAGGTGCCGCTTTTGGAGCGGTAAAATATCTGTTTCCCCGGTAACGCTGTACACAAAGCAGCACTGCGCTCACAAACGCTGCTTTATCAGGCATTGATTAAAGGCATGATGAAATGAAACTGAGACCAACCGGACCAATCACCGCAGATTAGCGTCAGCAAAGGGAGGGGTTTGGAAAAATTTATCGTTAATGAAAATGCAAATTCATTCTTTGCCACTAGGTGCTGCTTTTGGATCGGTAAAAATAGCGGTTTCCCCGGTAACGCTGTACACAAAGCAGCACTGCGCTCACAAACGCTGCTTTATCAGGCATTGATTAAAGGCATGATGAAATGAAACTGAGACCAACCGGACCAATCACCGCAGATTAGCGTCAGCAAAGGAGGGGTTTGGAAAAATTAATTGTTGAGCGAATCATTTGGGAGTCGTTGAGCAAGTAAGGTAAAAATAAATGCATATTATAAGACAATTAAAGTGTTTTTTGATCTTGCATGCATGTCAACCTGTTGTTGGGGACTCCCAAAACCAAAATATTAACCTTTCATTACCCACAATAGGGGCACTTTCAAGTAAAAGTGAAAATGAAAACTTTCAAATCACACTTTCAAAAAGTATTTATGTTTTAAAGAAGGGCTTTTACCTCCACCTCTGGCTCATCAATTTCCAAACCTAACATGCTCTGCACCTCTCACTGTGAGGTTGCTATAGCAACTCAAACCCCATTCAGCACTTGGGATGTAATGATACAGTGAAGGTGGAGAGACTGAAAACATTATTTTTCTTTATTATTTCATTTTAAAATGTTAACAGGTTGTTATATGGGCTGCGCTGATCAAAGGCGTGTTGGGTTTTATGAGACCAAATACTCCTGTGACTACAGCCAATGATATATTCATCACTCTGCTCAGAGTTTAGCTTATTAGCAAACAAGACAGAGAAATGTTTTTGTTACCCTTCATAAAATCACAGTTGTTTTTGATCTCATTTTGCTATGCCCTAGATAGATGCATATTCAAATAGGATTTTGTTGCTGCAGTGACATTTGCTGGTAAATTCAGAATGCAGTCAGAGACTGATTATTTGGCTGCAATGGTGTGAGAACACAAAAGCTGTCAGAAATGAATTGAGTTTATGCACTTGCGCTTTTAATGAGGACAGAACTGCACTATATAAAGGCCACAGTTATGAGGTCAAACCAAAAATAGATGCTGCTCACCACTTGTTAGTTAGAGAAACACTTGTTGTTATAGCTTGGATTTCAAGAGAGCAGTCCTTTCATTGGTGATCAAGCATTTTTAGAAATGATGCCACTATATGTCTTTGTAAAGCTATTATTATTATTACTACTACTATTACTACTACTAAAAATAAGGTAGTAGTCATGTCATTCCTATTAATTTAGTGATCAAGCATTTTTGGAAATATCTATCTAAATATCTATCTACTATCGATCTGTGTAAAGCTATTATTATTATTATTATTATTATTATTATTATTATTATTTATAATAATAATATATTGATGGTAATATTATAAATTGTAAGATTAGGATTTTGCTTTGCACTTCATGCAGGAGTTGGAAAGTTATATATTGCTTCACAGCCAAACAATAATACTAAAAACAACACTTTTCATAATTCCTTGGATATGGCCTGACAAAAAAATTGCA
>NW_015547662.1:10088-30031 GCF_001515605.1 Sinocyclocheilus anshuiensis | reverse complement strand
TTAATGTGCAAAATGTCATATATATATATATATATATATATATTTATTTTTATTTTTTTCATAAGTATGACTTGTTTTGTGGGTTTTAAACAGAGGATAGTTCAATTACTTAAATGTTAATTCACATGAACTCTGTTACATTTCTAGTATAAAAGCAAAAGGGCACTCCAAACGAAGAATGTGTCCATATTAAAAAAATATATATTTTTAGTCTGGTCAGGTAGTGCATTGTGAAATCTTTTTACAAATACCTTCAATTTAAATCCAATTTAGTTTACTGTTTCTCACCCGCCGTGCCATACATGCAGAGGTGCCCCAGTGTTTCTCAAAACCCAAGAAGCAGCTGTTATTAAATCACACTTGTCATATTTATATCAGGCGTCAGTGTTCCTCCATCCTATTTCCTTCTGCTACTTCCTTGACATGTGCACTTATAATAGATATTTTAATGGCTCTATTATTTCTTGCCAGCAAATGAGAAACAGAAGGGGTTGAAGGACGCTCAGCAGTTTGGAGGACACACACAAAAAAACGTACTCCAGACTCTGTTTTGGCTCAGGGCAGCTATTCTGATTGCAAACTTTTCATTTTAAATGCTAACACTAGCTAAAAGTGAGAATCACTTTTGTGTTTAGTGTCATTCATCACACTATTCATTCCTATGAGTGTTCTCAGACACGTGACTTCAACTAATGTGGGTCTGTGATAATACCATAAATCTCTGCTTCATAAAAATGATTTCTAAATCCTATTTCTAAGTCCTCTTCAGGACTTCTTTTCGACACTAGGAGACTGGACCGTCTCCATTCCTCCCTCCTCCTCCTATCCTGGATAAATCCATCATGTGCTTGTGCCTCTGATGGTTTTGTCTTTGATGTATTGTTCTGAGCTCAGGCCCCTGCAGTGCATATGTGTGTGTGTGAGAGAGCGTGTCTGCATGTGTGTGTATAAGCGTCCTTTCCCCTGCAGTGAGTGTGTTATTGGCTACATTAGCTAGCACTGTAGGGAGGCCACTATGAGGCCCCAGGCTTTAAAGACAGGCAAAGCCAAGGCCAGCTATTTAGATTAATTTAAAGGATCTCTTAATAGACAAGAGTGCACATCTTTAAACATGAGTAACACTGCAAATCAGACAGACCAAAGCAGTCAATCACAGAGGTCTCACTTGTAGGGGAGGCATATTAATGTAGCACATTCTGAAACTGCTGATTCAAAAAAGCATTCTCGTGTATCTTTATGAAGCTAATAAAAATTATTATTATTATTATTAGTAGTAGTAGTGGAACATATTTTTATATATCAAATTATTATTATAATTATTATAATTATTGTCATCATCATTAATATGAAAAATAATAAAAAATAAAATAATAATATTAATAATAATTATTATTATCATCATAATCATCATTGTTGTTGTTGTTGTTATATCAAATTAATCTTATTATTATTATTATTATTAATATATATTATAAAATGTATGTATTATTATTATTGTTGTTGTTGTAAATAAATAACTATATATTATTAATATATAATATAACATTAATATATTATTGTTGTTGTAAATAAATAACTATATGTTAAATTAATCTTATTATAATCACCATCACCATCATCATAATCTTCATTAATAAACATTTAAAAAAATAAATGAATAAAAAAGAATATGAAAAAATAATAAAAAAATAAATAAAGATAAATTAAGTTAAAATTCTTCTTCCTTCTTCCTCTTCTTCCTCTTCTTCTTCTTCTTATTATTATTATTCATAGTAGTAGTAGTAGTGGTAGTGGTATTAACATTAACATGATACATATTTAATAATAATAATAATAATAATAAAAGGAAAAAAAATAGTATTCTTGTTGTTATATCAAATTATTATTATGATTATTTCATCATCATCATTAATATGATAAATATTGAATAATACTAATAATAATCTTTAAACATGAGTACAGTAATATCATAAATCTCTAAGAAAAATAACTTTGTTATAGAGGCTCAGACATATCAAGTAAAGTGTAGCATACTCTGTGGCTCTGCTGATTAAAAACTGATTCTCGAATGGCAGAAACCTGTTCTACTTATAGAGCCAAATCTGATGGAAGAATCACAGAAAGGAAAAGCAATGCAATCTACTTCAGCCCGAGAGAAGAGATCTGAAATTCCCAGCAGACCCAATCTGATTAACAACTACAGCAGGAAGGTAAAGCCTAACGAACCCAATTTGGTGCCAATCTGATCAACATGAAGATCAGAGTGTCCAATAGAACTGAGGGCATTGCCTGCCACTCAGATTATTCAGGTTTCATCAAGCCAAGAAAAGCAATGGAACCACAATAAGTGCCAATCTGATTAGCTAGGTATGAGGAACATAAGAGGAGCCAAAGAAAATCCTACCATCCTTATCAACACTTTCATAATAATCAGCACTGGACGAGGCCCGATGCCCAGAAAAAAAGTTTCCCAGTGTCTTAAATCTTATTCACAATATGCTGCAGGGCTGGAAAATGGAAAGTGCTATTTGGGAAAATTAATGGGCTATAAAAGTAGGAGCCAACTTCCTGGACACACAGTACAGTTTGCCAGGAAAAGCAATCGATCACGTGTCAAGTTGTAAAACATTTACTGAGTGTTTTAAGTTTGTCAGGAAAAGCATAGCTCAAATACTTGCTCTGAGCTGATGTCTACCGTGTTAAGATTCACAGAAGATCCCTCAAAGCTAAGATGCACAGAAGATCCCTCGAAGAACCAGGGGCCAGGAACAAATTGGAATACAAAAATGCAAAAAAATGATGTGAAAGACGCTCTTATGCGTATACCAACTCCAGAGTGTGCAGTAGTAGTAGTAGTGGAACATATTTTTATATATCAAATTATTATTATAATTATTATAATTATTGTCCTCATCATTAATATGAAAAATAATAAAAAATAAAATAATAATATTAATAATTTTTATTATTATCATCATCATTGTTCTTGTTGTTATATCAAATTAATCTTATTATTATTATTATTATTATTATTATTATAAAGACGCTCTTATGCGTATACCAACTCCAGAGTGTGCAAACTTTTGCTCTAATATACCAGTAATTAAAATTATCCAGCATTGTTTAAAATGTTAAGATAAATATACAATCACAATATCCATAAGCGACCACTTTGTGATAATTACGTCACTGAAATTACTGTATTAATTATATATGATTTCCTGAAAAACCATAAAAAAATAAATAAATAAAATGGACATTTTATAAACCCTTCGTAGAAACATTTCGTACATTCACATTTAGCATCATTCGACACAGGTCTTTATAAATGAGAGCCCAGGCCTTAATTCCCCCCAAAAATGAAAACCGCCATCATTTACAGTATATTACTCACCAGCATGCCATTGTGGTACTTCACAGTTTGTGCATTGTTTATAATCTGTTTTATGACCAGTAGTGGTGAGCCTAATGTTAATGTGCACGATTGTAAATGAGATTTGAAAGCTACAGCGGAGGGGATTTTCCACGCATGATAACTTAAATTTCTTCACAAATATTGGAGATTTATGGCCTATTGAATGAGTGGCACCTTGTTGTGTCTCTCCAACACCTTCACCCTCTCTGTTCCTCTCTGGTGGAATGAGCTGCCCACCTCCACCCGAACTGCCGAGACCATCACATCTTTCAAAAAGCAGCTGAAGACATGCCTCTTCCACAAGCACTTAACCATCCCACACTCTTAAACCACTCACACCTACAAATATCTCTGCATTTCTCCTCTTCTCTAGCTTGCTTCCTTATCTAGCTGTCTAATAAACCTGGCATTATATAATTACGACTATTGTTGACTTTTGACGAGGTGCTTTGTTCTGCTGTTGTAAGTAAATGTAAATATATTTTATGGGGCTTTTTTTTTTTGGAGCTTGACAATGTGAATCACCAATTTTCCAAAAATCACAATTTTTGTTGTATGGAAAAGAGCTGCTTGGGCATTCTATAAAATAACTCCTTTTGTGTTCTACAGAAGAAAGTAAATCATAGGTTGAGTAAAAGATGACAGCATTTCCATATTTGGATATACTATCTCTTTAACCCAAGTGATAGCATTACCTTAAACGCTTACACACACAGTACCTTTTCTATTGTTTCGTGTGTGTGTGTTCTATGACCATGTGTAAGTGTGTCTTTAGATGAGACCCTCCTCCTCAGATTCCTCTGTAATGCTGAGATGATCTTTGTATTGATCTCAGAAGCCTCATACAGTGAGCTCTCACAGTCTTTGATAACTATAATAGCAGCATTAGCTGCTTCTGAACTTACACTCGTGTATCATAAAACCTCCAAACATGTTTCTTCATGTTGTTTTATTACACTCTCAAAGCTCATCCGTTAATGTCTGTGTGTGCGTGTGTGACTACTGATTAAAAACCGAAGCGAGCAGACATTAAAGGGGGCATTCATCATAAACTGCTCTGTTTTTTGAATGTGCGGCTGTGTGCCGGGGAGTAGCATTACCTATTTTAACACAACCGAGTAATGTGTCACATTAGTGCTTAAATTACCACCTTTATCCATACTTCACTTAGAGGCCGGCGGCTAATCAAGCTAAGATTGAAGACCACCTCTATTAAGTGTAGTTAATACATATTGGAAATTCAGAGATGTGAGCCTGTGGGCTGGTCAGGTGATTGGCCGGTGTTTGTGATTTTATCAGCTCTAGAATTAAACACTTTCTCCATTAAATGGTAGTAATGCCCACTGGAGCTGCTGTTGAACAGTGGCATGCTGGATAATTCATAAGAAGGTATTTAAACTGTAAGATGTTTTCTAGCGGCATTGGAGTCAAGATCAGACCATCAAGACCATTACCAGAGCCCCTAAAATCCAGATCCAGAACAAGACATAATCCCAAAACCAGACTGTCCATTTTATTGAACTAAAATATACTGTCAAATATTTGTCAATTTTATGGAAAAATATTTTAGAAATGCTACAGTGAAAACCGTTGGAAATCCTTATAGTGTATGATGAAAAATGATAAATAGTTTAACATCACATTATATAAAATTGTACTGTAAAATGTAAAATTATGAGTTTGGTAGTAAAACGTATAAATAATTTACAGTTTAAATCTATATAATGCTCAACATGAAAGAAAACATAGAATTTTACATTCAATTATTGTTTAATATTTTGTGATACCTTACTGTAAAAATATTTAAATTGTATTTTTTCTTCTAATGTTATCAGTTATGTGCATTAGAGATTTTAGTTTTCAATTCATGTAATTTAGTTCAATTTTTTTTTTTTTCATTGGTAACCTCGTTAAAAGCCATATTTTAACGATTATTTTAATGGATCTATTTTTCTAGTAGGTAATATATTTGTCAATTTTATGGAAAAATATTTTAGAAATGCTACAGTGAAAACCGTTGGAAATCCTTATAGTGTATGATGAAAAATGATAAATAGTTTAACATCACATTATATAAAATTGTACTGTAAAATGTAAAATTATGAGTTTGGTAGTAAAACGTATAAATAATTTACAGTTTAAATCTATATAATGCTCAACATGAAAGAAAACATAGAATTTTACATTCAATTATTGTTTAATATTTTGTGATACCTTACTGTAAAAATATTTAAATTGTATTTTTTCTTCTAATGTTATCAGTTATGTGCATTAGAGATTTTAGTTTTCAATTCATGTAATTTAGTTCAAATTTTTTTTTTTTCATTGGTAACCTCGTTAAAAGCCATATTTTAACGATTAATTTAATGGATCTATTTTTCTAGTAGGTAATTGTCTTCTTTTTTACGTTGGAAATAGGCTGCAGAGCCAGTCCAAGACACATAATAACAACCAAATCCGAATCAAAACTAACTCCAACTCTGGTATCTAGCTCTTCCAATGAGATCTTTTTGAGCAGTTAACCATCTTGTTCAATCTGGTTTAAGCTAGTAGACCACCTTGGGCCACCTTAAAACAGTATGACCTGGCTTTTCCAGCAAGGAAAGCAAACACATTTAATTTTCTCCAGTCTATTTTCACCAAATGTGCTATCAGAAATAACCACCCCTAAAGACAAGACACCTGTTTTCTCTGGTTACAGGAATGTTTTCCATATGCTTGAATCTACATACGCTTCCCGTTCTGTTCGGCTTCACCAAACTATTTGCACTCAAAGGTGAAATGTGCTATAAAAGCCAGGTGCCACTGAAGACAAGACACCTGTTTTCTCAGGTCACAGGAACATGACTCCACTGAGCAGTGTTTAGAGTGAATCTCATGTAAGAGTATGTGCCAGCTATATGTCTAGAGATGATCGAGAGTGTTCATGTGTGCAAATGCCATTGTGCTGTATTAGATTCTCTCTATCTCTTCTGGCTGAAGTCTTCTAGATGCTGAACAGCACTGATATGGATCAACGCTTTAGTATTCAGCCTGTAACAGCTCTGCTCAGCATGCCATCACTGAAAGTGACTGAGAGAGAGAGAGAAAGCAATAGGAAAATGATAGAGAGATGGAGAACAGACAGAACAGGGGCAACATGAGTGAGAAAATGAGAAACATGGAGAATATGAGCCAATAAAGGGAACAAGCTAAATAACCTGAACTGAAAAAGAGTGAGTTAAGACTCAAGAGGGGTAACTTGTGAACGTGTGCTGCTTGAACTGGTGATATAATGATGGCTTTTGTAATTACGGTACAAATCTACGCTCATCCCTTCACACACTCTCATGCATTTTTGTTTTATTCATTATGACTGAAAGAAGTTAAGCAAACTCATACACTGCATTATTGTGCATTACAGTCTCTCCCTTTATTTTATGTGATACGCAATCACACACTCATTGCTAAACATTCTCTCATTTTTGTTCTTTTTATGTTAACTAGTCTTTCTTAAAACAATGAGTGTGTGCATATACTAAACCAGTTCAGTGTGTGCTCTTCAGATTAAACCGGCTAAATAAGACTTAACGTCTTATCACTCATTGCCCCTTAAGGGTGTGTGTGTGTGTGTGTTCTTGTGCGGTTTACTTTTATGCTCCAAACCAACGCCCTTTCATTCAATGAGAACAAGGAATGGAGAAAATACATGATTATGTCATTTTGGACTGTTGGTGGCACTGTTGCTTCATTTTAGAATGCAGCCCAACATAATGACACACATTCACATGTACGCACACGCACACACACGGAATGGACAGTCCTTTACAAGAGTGGTGTCAGCTCATGCCACTGCAGCTGCCGCTGGATTGAAAGGCAGTGAGGGCCCAGAGCCACGCTGAATTCATCTGATTACCTCTCCTCTTGCCAGATCTCCTTCACTCTTTCACACATTCTTTCTGTCTTTCTTTGATTATAGTGCTTCAATCTGTCTGTCTTTGGCATTGGTTGTAAAATAACTGCTGTTGCTAAAATTGTCATTTAAACCAAGTTTTATACTGAGCTAATGATATTTCCTGTCACCTAATTCAGTACTTTTATAATGTATAACCTGTATAGAAACCTTTTTGCATTTTAGATTTTCATTAAAGGCATAGTTCACCCAAAAGTAAAAATTCTGTCATCACCCTCATATGTGGTGAACAGATTTATTTTGCTTTTTTTATTTGCCTATAAACACAAATACACTCATAAAAATAAAAATTACAAAGATGTGACTGGGACGGTACTGTACCTTTTACATAGTAATATGTACATTTTAGTAAATAATATGCACCCTATAGGGATAAATAATGTAAGAAGTTTACCTTTTGAAAAGGTACAACCCTGGTGATAGCTTTTGGATCTTTTTTCTAAGAATGTAGGGCAAATCAAACACAGAAGCTTGTGAGTGCGTCACACACTAAAATAAACTTCATTGGTTCTCGTGCGTGCAGGGTGAAGTTTGTTCTATTGTGTGGCACACACACTAGCTTCAGTGTTTACCACACTGTTAAAACATATAGTGTGAAATTACAATATATTCCAGGTTAATAATTGCATTACTTTCACAGTAATTTCACAGCGGGACTTCTCTTGTATCTAACTGCATCTAACAAACAGCATCATACTGTGTTTCTACAGTGCATATGCACTATGAAGGCACCCGGCATGCAATGCAGCATGAATAGATCATGCTGTAGAGTTATTTAATTCATGGTTGGCTTTAGTGCTATTGAACTTGTTTTTGGTACGCTTTTATCAGTTTGTGTTGTTTTTTTGTAATGAGGGTTTGTGTTGTAAGTGTTGTTTTTATTTCTTGAGTGTTACCGTTGTTGTGTTTTGTATGTCACACCTTTCAAAGTCATATCTCAGCAGTTGCTTCACTATTGTGAAAGATCCATCCACAAACAGTTATGGATATGAATAAGTTATTGATTCATCTTCATGCTTAAATCTTCATGTCCATGCTAAGAATAGTTTGACTGTCTTAAATTCAGGCAATTAGCGTATTTCATATTCTGGCTTCTTGTCATTTTAACAAATGTTTTCATTTGTCACACCTCTGACATGACTAGATCACAAATTTGAATATGAATATGCAAGGTCAAAGAGCCCAAACAAATGGGATCACCAAATACCATTATGGTGACTTCAAAATACTTACAGTAGTAAACAACTAAATTTCTCACAGCGGCACAGTTAAAGACCACAATTTGAATTCACAGTAAAACAAGAGCAGTAAATTACTGTAATTTAGCATCATTCTGCTGTTCATTCACAGTAATTTGCAAGAAAATGACCCAGCATGCATTGATTTCATAGCAGATTTCTGATTACAGTAATATATTGTAAAATGATACTTTTTAATCCTGTAAATTCCTGGCAATTATTTTATAGTGCATATGATTCACTCTATACTCTCATAAAAAAAATGAAATATGAAAGCTGTCGCTAGGATGGTACCCTTGTTTGAATATCTCATTTTGTTTTACGAAGATTAAACTTATGGGTGATTTTATATAAGTTGTTTTTGGATAATATTTTTAAGACATGATCTGTAGACCTGATTGCATACATGTTATTGGTCATATTTATATTTTTATATATCACAAAATTTAGAATCGGTTTCCTTGCAAGTCATGAGTTTGAAGTCAAGAAAAGTTAAGAAAAGAGACTGTAATTGAAGAGACTCTTGCGTTTTGTTGTTCTTAAATTTTGAACCTGCTATATTGTTTTAAATTATTATTTTTTTTCTATTTTTTAAATTATATATATATATATATATATATATATATAAAAATGTTTTAGTTTGTCTTGTATATTTTTTTAATTCGATATATATATATATATATATATATATATATATATACAGTGTGTGTATTTGTGTATATTATACATAAAATGATTTATGTCAAATATAATGGCATGTGATATCACACAAGAACTTGGGAAACCAAAAATTTTAACAGTAAAATTACTAATAATCTGACTGCAGTAACAGGTTTTTGCTGTAGAATTTTTAAAGTTTCTAATTAGTTAATTTTTTTCTCTGCTTGATTAAATTGCATTTCCAATTCTGGATCCTGTTTGCTACTTCAATGTAAAAAAAACCTCTATTCAGTTCTAAAAGCTGCACAACCCTGACACACACAGGATATTGAGCAGTAGTTAGTGTGTGTGTGTTTGTGTTCAAGACAGAACACATATTTGTATGTTAATTTGTGTTGAGTGTGTGTGTGTATGTTTGTGACATGCTAATTGTGTTCATTTGTATGTGTATTTCTCATGCCAGCAGCAAATCATCCTTCCTTCTCTCTGCTTCCTCTCCTCCTCCCGGATGCCCCGAGTCTCCTCCTCCAGCTCCTCCTTCTCTTTTCTTTCCTTTCCTCCTGCTCCTCCTCTCCTGTTCTCTCCCCACAGCCCAACAGCTGTTGGACACATGCCCACTCTTTCCCAGACACCTGTCCATCTATTATCTGTATCTCTCGCTTTCTCCCTCTTCCTGCCTGAGCCACTGGAAATGAATGCACTGACATGAAAAGGTTTGCCACCCTAATAAGCTGTCATCTTTTCTCTAGCATTGTGGAGCCTTCGCCGTGTTTACCATCAGACTAATGACCACATGACAATGCTCAGATGGACCTAGGATATGATCAGTCATGATAAGGAACATTATTTTCGGACATGCAAATAACATCTTGTTACCGCCATTATATTTGTAGTATTTGTTGGCTGCAGCTGTTATGACACAGACAAGAGCATGTTTTATCATTTTTTCTCATTAATGACAAACAGTACAGACTATTTTGCTATATTATTTGTTATCTGCCAATAACCCCTTTTTGCATATATATTTTAGGATGTGTATATGACACTGTATAAAATAGTGAGTTCTAAATTGAGAGGCTTTATTTTAAATGGTCATTATTGCATATCAGTGTCTTGCCATCTGTTGTCTGATGCTTTAGTTCCCATCATAAATGATGCAAATGTGATGCCATTTCTACTGTAAACTATGTCATGTGTCATAACTTGAGAGCCATTAGCCAAAAAGAATATCTCCAAACAAGATGTTTTCTAAGAGGCATCATATCATATCAACATCTTCTGGTGTTTAGCATCATCTGGCGTAGATGGAGACAGAATAGCTATATAAATGAAAACGCTCTCTCAGAGTTGATCCTCCAGTTTGAATTGACGTTTATATCGAAGAGTACTTGCATTAGCTTCACTGAACATTCATATAGAATGTGTCATACCTACATTAAGTATTTATGGATGTTCATAGAATTATCTGCAAGTGGAATCACATGCTCGTCAGAGCAGAAGGGTTGTTTGCAGTGGATGAAATTAAATGACTGTGGGTGTGAGAGTTAATATCAGTTTGAAATATATCTAATTGGCTATCAAAATGTTGGTGGATGCAAATAAAAACTTGCAGATCTTTGGTCAACTGTACAAATTAGAAAGACCTGAGCTTGTGAGACCTGACAAGCTGTTGGGGTTCAGGTCAGGTTTGGGCCATTTTTTTTCCTGAATAATTCAGAATTTCTTTTCACTAGGGAAGTGTTAAGAACTTGCATGATCTTCTATACAAGCAGCAGACCTTGATGTGGAGAAGCAAGGTGCTAGGTGACCAAAGATGGTCTTAACGGTCAGTCTGGAGTGCTTGGTTTGATGAAGGATTGAATGTAATGTAGTGTCAGGCCATTGGCAGCTGTGTCAGACAGAAACTTGAATTCTAGCAGAAGCTAGACTAGAGAAGAAGCTTGTGCAAAAGTGTGACATGAATTTATGGAAGTTAACAGCAAGTCGAGCAACAGCGTTTTGGATGCTTAAGGGGACAGAGGGAGCTGAATAACCGTGATGTTAAGGAAACACTTTTCAAATGTGCATGCAGGTATCTATGGAAGCTTTTTCCCACCACAGGATAAATAATAAAAAAAAGGTAATTGTGATCTCACAATTGTGACAAATTCTTTCAATTCTGAGTTTATATCTCACAATTCTGACTTTTTTTCAGGCAAATATGATACTCAATATTGTTATATAAACTCGCAATTCTCAGAAAAAAATGTTAACTGGCAATTGGCTAAAAAAGTAAGAAATGTGAGAAAAAAAATTTGCAATTGGTAATCCATGGTGGAGGAAATAAATAAATAAATAAAATTCTGAGATGTAAACTCATATTTCAGAGAAAAAAGGCGGAATTGCGAGATGTGAACTCAGAATTCTGAGAAAAAATTCCAAGATAAAAACGAGTTTATAACTTGCAATTGTGAGATATAAACTTTTTGTGAGAGAACTTTTTATATATATACTTATGATTTGTGAATTGAGTAAACATATGATTTGTGAAATTTTTTTTTTTTGACACAAAATAATTGCATGTAAACTTATATGTAAATAAACTTACATGTAAATACCTGCCTTCTTGTACGCTCTTGCTCGCTTTCACGATTGCTCCCTCCTCTCTCTCTTTCTCTGAGTGAAAGGGCAGGTTGGATCTCTTTGTGCTGATAAATCTCAGTGTTATGGTTATGTTGCGATTACGTGTCCCATTCATCGCTTGGAGTCACACTCACATGAGTACATCTTCAGGGACTCCGTTGACCTTTCTTGCCTCTGTTCTGATGTCTAATACAGTGCTGATGGCTTGAGTTTTTCACCCTACCTGCCAGTACATCCTGAGAATAAGGAAACATGAGCTCATTACAGAAATATTGTGTGGTGTTTTGCAATCAGGTGGAGATGCTCTGGAGGTAGCCCTGTCTCAGTCTCTCTCCTCTTTTATTTTTAGACACAAGTTTTACTTCTGACAGTTAGGTGTGATAATAAATGCAGTAAATATTCAGAGACGTTTGATATTATTAAACATAAATGTCTGAAAAATGTTCTGCCATACCTTCACAATGACATATACAAATAAAACAGGTGGAAAAAAGTTTTCTGTGTGTGAAAATGACATGCAAAACAACTAATTACATGTAAGTGTTTAACAGAACAATTAATATACTGTAAGTGTTTTTATGAAATCATAATGCTGTAGACTGAGCTTAATTTGCAACCTGAAATATTCCTTTTCATGCATACAATTTATAACATCACTGATCACTTATAAACATCACTTACTGTATATACATCACTGATTCTCAGCCTTTTTGGCTCCAGGGCCTCCACTGTCCACAACAATATTCGAAGGTCTGTGATTTTTCCAGTCGTTTGTTATTTTTTGGAATTTTTCATTTTCATTTTTCAGTTGGAATTTTCATTTTCATTATTTACATGACTTTCCCAGGTCAAGAAATCACACTTTTGAAATTAGGCTTCCTCATACCTCAGTTTGTTTTAAGACCTGGTTCTACAAAGAAAGCAAAAAAAAAAAAAAAAAATCAGACAGCTGATAAAAACGTCACAATAATCCACACAACTGTAGGCCATCAAGTGAAGCAAAAAGCTATGTGTATGTAATAAACAAATCCACCATTAAGGTCTTTTAACTTCAAACCATCCAAAATATGAGTCAACCATCCATAATCCATAATAACGCTTCATCCAGTGAAAAGGTCCATCCCCTGTTGTCTTCTAACATCAAAATCCACCAACATATTTGTTTAGAAAGTTTTTGGTCTGTTTTCGCTTATACACAGTGATTTATCTGTGCATATTTCTCTCCGGATTCAGATGAGACAACTTTTTTTTACTAAAGAAAGCAATATTATAGTTAGAGGACTCAACGGTTTGAAGTTAAATGTCTTGATTTATTTTTTTTATTAAAATCACTTTTTGCTTCACAAGATGTTAACTGATGGACTGGAGTTGTGATGTGGATTACTGTGATGTTTTTATTAGCTGTTTGGACTCTCATTCTGATGGCACCCATTCACTGCAGATGATCCATTTATGAGCAAGTGATGTAAAGTTAAACTTCTCCAAATCTGTTCTGATGAAGAAACAAATTAATCTGCATCTTGGAAGGCTTGCGGATGAGTACATTTTCAGCAAATTTTCATTTTTGCGTGAACTATTCCTCTAATGCTTGTTTTGTCTTATTTTAAATCATTTCAGTTCCCCTGTGATGTTTGCTGAGGCCCTCTGGTTTAGAACCACTGATCTAGATAAACTAGTTGACCTCACTATGAGTGACATCAACTGACCCATCTCTCTTTACAGTATGAGTGAGAATGGCCACATGCATGTGCATATGTGTATGTGTGTTTGGATTCCGGATGCGGCGTAATGGGCTGATAAATAAATGAGCGCTGCCGTGCTGTGTTAGGAAGACAGTAATCACACAGATCTGACAGTCTGGAACAGCCTGAGGGTAAACGCCTGGAGACACATACACATGCACACACACATACACACTCATAAACATGCACACCTCATAACATAAACCAAATGCCAGATGAACACACACCAGCTCTGACTTTAAAAAAACATGTACATCTGCTTTATAATTTTCCGAGCACACAGCGTACTCATAAATCCGCCTCTCTCTGAATGTCTCCAACGCTTCTCAGGGAGTTTTTTCAATGCCACAGTTCATATGTCAATCACTCACCCATCCCAGACTCAAATATGTTTTTCATAATTGTGTTTTTGTCTATAGACCCCCTACTGCTCGCAGAGCCCACAGTCAAATTTTACATTTACGCATTATGTTGAAAAAAAAGGAAAGAAACCAACTTTATTTCTGTGGATAAAACTTCTTGAGTATAAACTAAAATAAAGCATATGCCTTCTGTGAACCCTCAAACAGCAGACAGCTGCTAGCAATTTAAATACAAATTCACACAAATGGGATTTGATTATTTTAAGGGAGAGGAGAGGAAAAGAGAGTAAGACAGAGAGAGGGTGTTCGTTTTCTCTTCTTTAATAAGAAGGCAGAAGGTGACGGACCCACTGGGTTCTGTTCAGTGTTCATACCGGTGAAATGATGGGAGCTTTAAGGTTCATCCCCAGCAACAGCACAAGATGCTTTAAATAAACTCATAACACTGTCAGTGAGAGGCGTCAGGTCAGGTAACATCATGTGCTAGCAATGTAGCTTTGTTGCTTAAAGCTTTGTTGATTAAAATGATTCTAGTTTTGCTGAGGCATGTCATGTTATCCGTTTGCTGTTTACACCATGGTTTTGCATCGTTCAGAAATGAATTGACAATGACTTTAAATTCCATTTCAGTTCTTGAATTTGAACTGAGATAGCATTGCAATTTGGATTAAAGCAAGTAGAATTAAAGTGGATTTAAATTCAAAATGTATGCAGTGCAGTTTTTTACAGATTATAGGATTTTTTAATGCATGTTTATCATGATTATATCTCAGCATATTATACTACTTATTATTATTATTTTAATTGTGTAATAGTGTTTTTAATATTTAACTGTACATACATTATTTGACTAGAGTAATATGTCCAATCAGACAAAAAAAGTGTTTATATATCAGTAAATACAAGTGCAGCTGCTGACAAAAATAGCCTAAACCACCTAAAATAATTTGCTGGTCTTAACTGGTCTCCCAACATGATCAGATTGGTTTGATTTGCTGGTCTTAGAGTGCGTTTGGGCACTTGACCTTGTGGCTTCTAAAAACCAGCATGACCAGTTTGAGAGAGCAGGTAGACCATCTCAGGCTGTGTATTTTAGCTGTGTACAGTCTCTTAGTTTCTCATATTTAAAAACTGTTGTGGCAGTTTGGTTTGTAATCTTTCCCATTTTTCCACTGAATAAGTTAAAAACAGCCAGATATTCCACGTCTTCTGTAGCGCAAAGGGTTGTGGGCAATATTTATTTTGAAAAGACGGTGGTACAGAAATAATGTACCATCCATGCACCTTTAGCATAATATTTTCAAAGTACAGTGTTTGGGAAGCGCTAATTCAAATCTCACATACTATTTATGACAGATAGTATGCAAATTGGGATGTAGCCTGACAGCACAAGTAAACACCTGTGAAGTCCAACCTCAAACTTTATTGCAATTTTGGCTTCTGTGAAAACACTTCCCTGAGTCGCTTCGTTTTTTGTTTTTTTTCTATATTATTTCAAAGCCCTGGTCTTGATAAATTAAAACAACAGCAGCTTCACTACTGTGTTGGGCAGGATATTGTCTTTCCTTTTGTTTATGTTGAGGAACTAACCATGCAGTCATATCCTCCGGCTGACCCACACACTGGATAAGGCACACTGCCAGAATATTGTGTTTTTATTTACTCTCTCTCTCTCCATCTCTCACGCTGTCTGTCTATTTCTCCAGTGAATGTTAAGACGTCAGATGCAAGGATCGATGGATAGATGAGACGGATGGGTGTGTCAGAGTGAGGGATGAATGGAGGACTGGATGCTGATGGAACTGATGAGAAATTTAGATGGAGGTATGAAGGGATGATTGTCAGATGAGTGCTGAGTGAAATTCTTAGTTGGTCACGTTGGTTAACTAATTAACTAGTCTTATAACAAGTGATTAGTTAATTAGATATATATTAAAACACATGTTTAAGTTGCTCATTACGGCTGCATTTATTTGATCAAAAATGTAGTGAAAGCAGTAATAGTTAGAAAAATTATTGCAATTTAAAATAGTTTTCTATTTTAATTTATTTTAAAATGTCATTAATTCCTTTTCATAAGGCATTAAAATTCTCATTACACCATTAGCGATCAGCCATTGCACGCCATGCATCACGAAAGGGTGAAATTGACAATAAATTCATAATGCATGGAGGACACGTCTGTGCTGTGGTCTCGGTAAGATTTTACTCTTCAAATCTGTTGAAAAGACAGACATTTTCTCTCTTTTTCAAACACCCTATTGCTCCTTCACTCTCAAAAATAAAGGCTCCAATTATAGGCAAAAGGGTTTTACTGCCTAAAACTTGAGAAAAGTTCCACAAGGTACAATTTATTCTGTAGTTCTTTTGAAAAACATCCTGCTTTAAAGCAGTGATTGCCTGCTCTTTTCACTTTAGGACACAGGTTTAACTTTGGGCATTAAGAAGCAACCCAGCACAGTACCAAATTTGTTTATTGTAAGAGAACACAAAGGAGAAAAAAAAGTCCTTTGAAATCTGTTAGTTTTATGGTTTTCGAGGATGAGGTCACACAACCTGACAGATAAAATTACATAGAGTTCCTCTTCAGGAACTCGAGCTGCGTCGGAGGATGCTTAGGGAACGCCCTTCAGCGTGACTGGCTCTGAATTTCGTGTGTAATCAGTCCAATAGATGGACGAGACGTTACGGGCGGGTGACGTAATGACCAGGAAGCTATAAAAGCACGTGCAGTGAAACCGGTGTCAGCTTTCTATCATTCAGCAAGCGCTCTGTGTGTGTGTGTCGGTCTGATATCTGTTGCGAGTCTTATTTGATGTTGTTTTGTCAATCAGAGAATGTCAAAAGCACAAGATAAAAAGAAACACATAAGGGGTGAGGGCAGGCAGCGTTTCAGGCTGTGTGTTTCTCCCTGCCCACATTATCTCGGCCCGCCTCTTTATCCCCGCCTCCGATTATTATGGCAATGTGGCGGGGATGACTGAGCGCGGTTATAAGACAGACGCTTGCGAGCTATCTGTCACCTGACGCGGCATCGTCTTTAAAGCCTCCGGCATTGCACTCCAAGCCGCTAAGAACTACATCAGCGCTGGTGGGCAAAGGGTACTCGGCAGCGGGTCAGGCTGGTGCGTGTCTGCACACCATGGCAGTGTTACAGGCGTACCAAGCCGACCTGCTAAAGGAGCTAGATAAAGTCAAAGAAATAAAGACTTATGATATAGCAGAGCTACGTAGGACCGCTGATCTATCTCTCCATGCCACTAAAGAGACCGCCCGTGCTATTCGCAGCTCTACTGGCAGCGGAGAGACATTTATGGTTGACCCTGTATTTTCTTCCTCCCCCGCCAGATCCAGCGCCCGCTCTCCGGGATCGGAAGCCCGCTCTGCGGTTACTTCCCCCCGGGGAACGGGCTCGACGCTCCGCCTGTCTTCCTCCGAGGAGGTTGATGTGGTGGGTGTCGATGAGGATTCACCCCCTCAAACGCCCCAGTATGAGGAGCTTTTAGAGGTGGTAACTCGTGCGGTAGCCAAGTTGAACATCAATTGGCCCGCCGAGAAAATGGCCGAGCCGCAGAAAAGTAAATTGGATGAGCGTTTTCTGCGTGTTAAGCCGCCACCTCCGCGCCGGAGCCTGCCTTTTTTCCCCGACCTCCACACCGAGGTGTCGAGGTGAGGTCGTGGGTTAGACCGTATTCAGAACATCTATTTACCCCCGCTTCCTCTCACTATGCAAACATGACGGGGGTTAGAGATCATGGTTATAAGACGAGGCCCCGGGTAGAACAGACGCTCGCGAGCTATCTGTCGCCTGACGCGGCGTCGTCTTTAAAGGCTCCGGCATTGCCCTCTAAGCCGCTACGAACTACATCAGCGCTGGTGGGCAAAGGGTACTCGGTGGCAGCTATGGTGGCGGCGGAGAGGCATTTATGGCTGACCTTATCAGACATGAAAGAACGAGATAAGGTCTGCCTCATGGACGCCCCGCTTAAGCCTTCTGGCCTGTTCGGTGACGCAGTCAATTCTGTCGTCGATAGGTTCCAGGAGGCTCGTAAACAGGTGGTGGCGTTCCAGCGGTTCCTCCCGCGCCGCTCTCTAGCTCTGGGGGACAGCGGTGGTCTCTTACAGCAACCACCAGGGAGGTCTGCATTCGCGCCTCCTTTACAGGCTGGCACACCAGAATCTTGTGTGGTCCCAGGGCAAACTCATCTCGCTGAGAGCAGTTCACATTCCTGGGCATCTCAATATGAGAGCAGACATCCTGTCGAGGCAGGGGCCGAGGCCCGGGGAATGGATGCTTCACCCTGATGTGGTGAAGCAGATATGGAAAGTTTTTGGCCAGGCCCAGGTGGACCTTTTTGCGACTCAGATGACATCGCACTGTCCCCTCTGGTTCTCTCTGAGTCATCCAGCTCCACTGGGGCTGGATGACATGGTACAGAAGTGGCCGAGGCTTCGTCTATATGCCTTTCCCCCGATCGCTCTGCTCCCGGGAGTTCTGGAGAGAGTGCGCCGGGATGGGGTCCATCTTCTGCTAGTAGCCCCGTTCTGGCCGGGCCGAGTATGGTCTCGGACCTGATTTCTCTCCTCGACGGCGCTCCATGGGAGATTCCCGTCAGGAGAGATCTCCTCTCACAGGCTCTCGCCCTAGCTGTGCAGGCTTCCACACTAGGCAGAGATTTGGAATTCTGGCAGCGTGGGCATACTCGTTCCCTAAGCGTCCTCCGACGCAGCTCGAGTTCCTGAAGAGGAACGTGTCAGGTTACGTATGTAACCATGGTTCCTCGAGGGAACGAGACGCTGCGTCTCGGGGCCATACTTCCGGCATCTCTGCCAGCGCTCGCTTCACTCCTAGAAGCTGACGCTGGTTTCACCACACGTGCTTTTATAGCTTCCTGGTCATTACGTCACCCGACCGTGACGTCTCACCCATCTATTGGACTGATTACACACGAGATTCAGAGCCGGTCACGCTGAAGGGCGTTCCCTAAGCGTCCTCCGACGCAGCGTCTCGTTCCCTCGAGGAACCATGGTTACATACGTAACCTGAGACGTTTTTGTGGTTGATTGATTGGATGCATGTATCATTATTTACCCACAAACCCCATCAGAACAGCACAACCTATTTTTGGTTCGCAAAAATATTAGAACCCAGGGAAAAAGGTGCTTATCTGAAGGAGCCTAAATAATTAAGTATAACTTTAATTGATTTGATTGAAAAATCACAATCCAAAGAGCTTCCATTCACTGGAGTGTTTTGTGTGTGTGTGTGTGTGTGTGTTTGTTAAAGCACTAATGGTTTGTAATGTCCATCACATTAGCATCACCTAATGTGCTTAAAAGTTTTTATTTTTAATTATTGTTATTATTCATATTAGAAAACCCACGCACATTTATTAGAAACCAAATAGGAAAGTCCATTTGCATTTGAAAGCCCAGGATATTGATTTAGAATTATAATCTGTGAGAGTTTATCTTTGTAACTCTCTCTCTCTTTGTCATTCCCCCTGTGTGTATGTGGTTTGTCAAAGTTGTCTTTAGCACCTGACAGCCTTCTGTGCATGTGATAGCAGATGGAGAGAATTGCATAGTGTGAAAGAGATAGAAATGTAAATAGCAGCTTTACTCAGAGAATACAAATCTATAATGATAAATCTCAAGATATACAATTTTTTTTTACTTGAAAAGGTTTTGAAAATACCTTTTTAAAAAATAATGAAAGGTCTCCTTTAGATTTAAAACAACAGCATCTATATGACTCATTTAAAACATTTTTTTTGTATGTAACAAAAAGTACAGTATGTAAAACTGCAGTATGTATAGGATAAAATCTAAATAATTGAAATTAAACAAATGTTTAATCTAAACTAATCATTAAAACAATATTACTGCTAAGCTGCAAGATGCAAAAAAAAAAAAAAAAAGATTATTTTTAGTTAAATGTACAGGAAGCGC
>NW_015547662.1:0-9980 GCF_001515605.1 Sinocyclocheilus anshuiensis | reverse complement strand
CGAAAAAAGGAAAAAAAAAAAAAAAAAAGATTATTTTTAGTTGAATGTACAGGAAGCGCATCTAAACCTCTCCATCTGTAATGATGGTTTATGTTCATGTTTTCATGTCTCTTGGTTTCTGCGTTGTCATGTGATTCCCTTTTCCCTCATGTGTTCTTACCATGTGCTCCGTTAGTTAATGTGTCATGTTGTGATTGGTTGTTTTATTCATGTGTCTTGTTTCTCATTGGTTGGATTGTGTCTTGTGTCACTTTTTTTTTGTATATATAAGGTAAAGTTTTGTCCGACTTGAGATGCCACGTCACTGTGTATAACATCAAAGTACCGAGAGAGTGTTTTGAGAGCAGCCGGCGCAGCTTTTTCAGAGCGACTACAGGAGCGCTGATGACGAAACAGTTGTTTCACGATTGGCCAAATTCACCACATGACAACGATGACGTGTTTCGGGTTTATTTTGACATCTTCAATTCCAAAACTGCTCACAAATCTGTGTTTTTAGAACAGTAAAATATTTTTACTGTAGTCGCAATGTTATATTGAGTCACGTTTATCAAAAAAAAAAAAAAACACACTGATAAAAGCATATATACCCCCACTTTATTGGTATTTAAATAGTACATGTTTATGTTGAACTTGATTCTTGAACAGATGGCACTGTATTAAGCAGTATATAACAAGTGTTTCTGTTGCTCATGAAAATGTTTCTGAAACGTGTATTTGACAAATATTGCATTTTATTCACTTCATCTGTGATAGAGTATGCAAACACCATGAGACCGTCACTACCGGGAGTAGAAAGTGTCCGACTTGACGTCTCTGCTTTCAATTCCGCCCCCGAATGCAAGCGGCTACTCTCGCCGATCGGTCTCTGCAGTGCCGCATGAAGTCGAACACACCTAAGGCCCTATTTTAACAATCTAAACGCATGGTCTAAAGTGCACAGTGCAATTGCGCTTAGGGCATGTCCGAATCCACTTTTGCTAGTTTAAGGAAGGGAAAAATGGTCGGCGAGCCTGGCGCATGGTCTAAAAGGGTAATCCCTATTCTCTTAATGAGTAATGGGTGTGTTTTGGGCGTAACGTGCCATAAACCAATCAGAGTCTCATCTCCCATCCCCTTTAAAAACTAGTTGCGCTCGTGCCATCGCGCCATTTCAGATGCCTCAAAATAGCAACGTGCCAATATTTGCGCCTGAACATACCTCGTTTTCAGACCAGCACGCCCATGGGTGCACAAATGGGCGCAAATGCATTTGCTATTTAAACAACGTGGCACAGGACATGAAAATGACAACTGCGTCGGGCTGAAACTAGCAAAAAACACTTGCGTCGCGCCTGGCGCCGCATTGCGTCGGGTGTGTGATAGGGCCCCTAATGTGTCATGTTGTTATTTGTTGTTTTAGTCATGTGTCTTGTTTCTCATTGGTTGGATTGTGTCTTGTGACCCATTTTGTTTGATATATATAGCCCTCGTGTTTAATTGTCAATTGTCTAGCTTTGTTTGTTTAATCCACTGTTTGGTGAGTTTTGTCCATGTTCATGTTCTTATTTTGCCTAGCCAAGTCAAGTCTTGTTTATTGTTTATCTGCTCACTTTTGGATTTATTAAAACTGCACTTGTGTTCTTTCAGCTCGCCATCAGTGGACATTTATTACACCATCACATATTATTTTCCCAGTTTCACATTCCAGGATGTAGCTTTTCATACTGGAGACTTTTCTGACATTCAATTATTAGATATACATGCATGGTTAATCAACATATCATTTAATAATCACTCATTAATTAATTCAAATTAATTAAACTTGTTTCTCTTCCCACACAGAACCCACTTTTTTATCTAACAAGTTATTCCTCATTTTGTTGGGACACCTGTCACTGCTTTATTTTCTTCCTCCATTTATCTTCTGTCTATCATGCGATACATGCTTTCCTTACAACGCAGTGCCATTTGTTCTGAAACTATGGTTAAATGGAGTTTTCATTATTTTGTTTTTTATTGTTTTAGTAGTTTTAAGACATGCCTTTGAATATCTGAATCTTACATAATGCATTTGTTTACATAACATGATATCGATCGGCTTCTAATAGCTTCAGATGTCATGCTGTGCCACACAAAATGTCTGAAAACATCTTTATCATGCTCACTAGTAGATGACACAAGATTCAGAGTTAAAAAAAATGTTAATTTACTCCACTCCCCATTGTGTCAATGCATACAGTTGTCCCAGAAAGTGTTTGACACTTAAGCCATTTAAAATGCATGACATTCATTGGATTATATAACAAAATATCAAACCAAGTGATATTTGGGAACACTTTTCAGAACATCACTTTTCTTTAGTTATTCTTAGTGTGTTTTTTTAGTGTCCTTGTACTGTCTTTTAACAAAAGTGCCTTGGTTTGATATTTTGTTAATGCAATGGCATTCGTATATTTTGCAGTGTAACTTAAGTGTCTTCTCTGGACCACTGTATTTGTAAAATGACCAAAATCAATCTATAATATTTAGATTTAGATCAGGCATCATCAGTCATTTCTGCTTTTGTGAATGCTTAATCAATGTACTGTTTTAACAGGATGCAGTTTGGCATTCATATAATTCTCTCTCTCCCATAAAGTAATCATTCAAACCACATTCAAGACTGTGGGAAACAGGGATTATATCACAGTACCAGACAACTGAAGCCCCCACATATCAAAGAGTTGGAGAGTCTTTATGTATGTGTGTGTTAGAGAGAGGGGTTATTAATTGGTAGGAGTGTAATGGGTGTTCAGTGTCTGGGAGCTCAATACTCATTTACTCCCAATTAATCAGAACAGGACCTGAGAGACAGCTGGGCAAACTGACACATACACACTGGCTGAAAAATAAATGCAAAGACATACACAGCTACCCGGCCCTGAAGAGACTCCCCGGCCCCCTTACTGCCACTCCGCAAACACTGGCAAGCTTCCGGGCTCCCTTCAGTCAAGCGAGAGCATTAGGACCTGATTAAGACGTGTGGAGTTAATGGAAATCAATTCCACCCAAAAGGAGAGAGTGTGTGTGTAAACAGAATTCAGACAGCATGTGCATTCCACAGTCGATAAGATCAAGTAAATTTAGACTCTCTTTCCCGCACTTTTGTGCTCACTAAGTCTTTTGCCTCTCTGTTTTTGTTTATTTCCTATTTTTCCTCTATTCTCTCATTCTTTTTTACTTCTCCCTCTTATCTTCAAATTTTCACTTTCTCTTGTTGTTTGCAGATTGTATCTTTGAGATCTTCTATCTTCTATCTTCTATCTTTGAAGTCAACTTTATCAGATGTCTCCCTAATAGGGTAGTTCACCTAAAAATTAAAATTCTGTCATCATGTACTTACCCTCATATTGTTACAAACCTTTATGACTTTCTTTGGAACACAAAATATCATTTGAAACCACTTTGGACCCCACTGAATTGTATACAATTCATAAAATGTATGGAATGACATGAGAGTGAGTAAATGTTGATTTTTGGGTAAACTGTAAACTAAGAAATTATTGGGTTGAGGAAGACATTACAGTCAATTTTGTTAAATTTGCTGTGATGTTGGCTGGAAGTTGAAGCTGTTGCTTGTGTTCTTGAATTATCAACTGAACCAGAAGAAGAACGAATTGGATATGTGGGAATACACCATTTTGGTGATGTCATGCTTCACGTACGTTAATAGGCCTTTGAGATGGTGTGTTGACACATGCTTTTCTTCCACTAACATAATACAGAGAAAAGATTATAATCATTAACAACCTGGTGACATCTGCGCTCTCTGGCATCAGCTGGCTTTCACAAGTCCCTATTCTGGGCTCCAAGGGAAGTTGCAATATATTATTTATTGGCTTCTTCTGAAACTAATTTAATTTAGGGCCTTAGGGCGTATCCTTTCTTCCAAGGAAAGAGGTAGGGAAGTTATTGGTGCATCCAGTAAATAAGAGATAACATTACATCTGATTAACTTAGATGTGTTTTTAAAACATTCTTATTTTTATAGGTTCTGAGTTCACTCCAGGACTTGCTTCAGATGGCACACACATGATGCATCTCACACAAAATTGGCAAGGCCAGGCTGGGTGCTATGAAGTAGGTCTTTAGTCCAAGAAGTCAAGTTTACAAGGTCCTGGGATGATTCAATGAATGATTCTGAGAACAATCATTGCATTAGATTTGCTACAGCAAGGTTCTTTGAACTGGCTGGTTCATGGCAAAAATCTTAGAAAGATATTCTTTCTAAGTTACTTGGTTGCAAGTAAATGTGAAATATTTCAGGACATCTGTATATTTTTCTTTGTTCCTCAAGTGCAGTGTCCTCCGAAAGTTTGGACACCCTCTAGGCAAAGTGGGCTTTTGAAGCATAAATCTGCATAAATCGTCATTGGTTTGCATTGGTTGTGATAAGGAACAAGTCAAACTACGAAGACCTGAATTCACACATTTTTATTTAATAAAATATTCAAAAAATTATATAAATTATATATACTCACTGGTAAACCTTGCTAGTACCGGATTAGACCCCCTCAACAATATGGTCCATATTTACATAAGAGCAAAATTGTATGACCCAATAGAGCACATTTTGGATGCTCTATTGGATTGAGATCTGTTGGCTGTATAGTGAACTTATTGTCATGTCCAAGAAACCAGTTTGAGATGATTTGAGCTTTGTGACATGGCTTGTTATTCTGCTGGAAGTAGCCATCATAAGATGGGGACACTGTGGTCATAAAGGGATGGACATGGTCAGCAACAATACTCAGGCAGACTGTAGCATTTAAACAATGCTGAATTGAGTGTGCCAAGAACGTCTCTAGGTTACGTATGTAACCCTGGTTCCCCGAGGGAACGAGATGCTGCATCGAAATGCTTTGGGAATGCCCCTGTGTCCCCACACATACGTAACCTAGAGACGTTCCCCTTCAGGAACTCGAGCTGCGTCGAAACGCTTTGGGAACGAGTATGCCCATGCCACCATACTGACAAATGCCTGTCTAGTGTGAAATCATGGCGAGCACCGCTAAGACAGAAGCACCTGAAAGTGAAAGTGTGGAGCAGTACCATATTTCTCCTGGCCTCAAGCACAACGAAAGAAACGTACCAGCGGGTTTTGCCCCCCAGCGAATGACCACCCAAAGGGACATGGAAAGCAGCTTTGGCTACACCCACAGTTTCCACAACTCCGGGCAGGGCTAAAAGATGGTGCCCCCCCGCCTGAGAGAGGAGATCCCGCCGAATGGGAATCTCCCATGGAGAGTCTCCGAGTAGGGCTACCAGGTCCGCAAACCATGGCCGGCCCAGTCAGTACGGGGCTACTAATATGAGATGAACCCCGTCCCGGCGAACTCTGTCCAGAACTCCCGGGATCAGAGCAATTGGGGAGAAGACGTACAGACGAAGCCTCGGCCACGTCTGTGCTATAGCATCCAGTCCCAGCGGAGCTGGATGCGTGAGGGAGAACCACAGGGTCTGTTTGAGGTCTCTCGAGACAAACAAGCAAACAAGTCTACCTGGGCTCGACCAAACTTCTTCCAAATCTGCTCCACCACCTCGGTGTGGAGCTTCCATTCCCCGGGCCTCAGCCCCTGCCTCGACAGGATGTCTGCTCAATGATTGAGGTGCCCAGTGATGTACACTGCCCTCACGGAGAGCAGTTTCCCCTGGGACCACAGAAGGATGTGGCGCGCCAGCCTGTAAAGGGGGTGCGAGCACAGACCCCCCTGGCGGTTGATGTAAGAGACCACCGATGTGTTGTCTGTGCGAACAAGCACATGATGGCCTCTCAGGCCGTGAGGGAGGCGTCCGTCGTTAGCGTTACGAGACGACATGGAGCCCCCCAACACGGGGCCTTGTACAGGTTTCTTCCACATGTCTAAGGCCTCAGGAACTTCCTGTGTTGAGGAAGGATGGATATATGGAAGTATGCGTCCTTCAGATCTATCGTCACAAATCAGTCCTCAGACCTGATTTGAGACACGACCTGTTTGATCGTGAGCATTCTGAACTCGAGTCGCATGACTGAACGGTTCAACAAACGCAGATCTAAAAACGTACGTAACCCCCAATCCTTCTACGGAACGATGACATACCGGCTGTAGAACCCGGACTCTCTGTCGAGAGGAGGGACCACCTCGATGGCCTCCTTCCTCAAGAGAGTGTCTACTTATTGTTCCATGACCAGAGCCTGCACGGGCCCACCAGAGTGGGAAACACCCTGTTGAAAAGAGGCGGACGTGACCCGAACTGAATCTTGTAGCCTCTTTCTACAGTGTGCAGGACCCAATGAGACACATTCGGCAGAAGCTTCCACGCTACCAGATGATGTACTAAGGGAACCAGTCTCTCGAGACTGGCCTCTGCCCGTCATCTCCTTGGAAGACTTAGCCTAACACAACCAGATCCTGCTCGGGGCAGGACCCAATGAGATACGTACTCTCGAGACTGGCCTCTGGTGTACTTAGAGTGGCTAGCTCGGTGCCCTGAAGCGGAGGACCGGCAGGGGACGGCCGATCTAGCTGCTCTGGAGACCTCCTAGGAGGTAGCAAGCCTCCCAGAACCGCTATGTTTCCGGGTGCATACTGAGAGATGCGCTCGCTGGAGACCGCTGTGTCCTGAAACACCGGGGGTGGCAGGGTTGACAGGCCGGTCTCCTGAGGGGCCTCTTTCTACAGTGTGCAGGACCCAATGAGACACATTCGGCAGAAGCTTCCACGCTACCAGATGATGTACTAAGGGAACCAGTCTCTCGAGACTGGCCTCTGGTGTATTTAGAGCTGCTAGCTCGGTGCCCTGAAGCGGAGGACCGGCAGGGGATTGCCATTCTACCTGCTCTGGAGACCTCCTAGGAGGTAGCGAGCCTCCCAGAACCGCTATGTTTCCAGGCGGATGCTGAGAGATGCGCTCGCTGGAGACTGGTCTCCTGAGGGCACTGAGGAGAGACGGGCACCGTATGATGAGGTGTACACCGCTCCTCCCCAGAGGGGCCCGCCCTCAGAAGTCCTGGGCCATAGGCGTCAGGACCTTTTAGTCGAAGACTATCTAGCGAGAATAATAGTCCGCAGATCCACTTACTGCTTAGAAGCCTTCGGCCCGGGAGCGCCGCTCTGACTCCAAATATACTGGGGGAGTATGAGAAGCGATGCTTGAATGAGGAGCTGGAACACGGCTAGGACTGCTCCCACCCAGCACCCCTGAGACCTGTGTCCAGCATTGGAAAATGTCGAGGCCTTAGGGGTGATGCTGCAATGGGAACAGATAGCCCACAGGTGTCTATCCCACCTTAGACATCGCCCTAAAAACCTACTCATTCAGCCCATCAAATAGAAACATTTTAAAGTGCAGATGAGCTGGAATGAAAAATGGTTAAACCCATGCTCTCAACACCTCGGTGTGGAGACAGGGAAAACCGGTAGGTCCCGACACACCAACTCCTCATATTTTGCTGACCACATTAATCTCCTCATTGGAAGAGAGGTAAAACACCATGCTCTAACTCGAGAATTTTTTATATACCAAGAGAGCACTGTATTTAGAGAGTGAGGGAGGAGAAAGGGTGAGGCCCGTCTCCGATCCCTCTGCATAATAATAATAATAATAATAATAATAATAATAATCATAATAATTCATCAAAAGGAAAATGTATAACTAAAGCAGAAACCTGACAAATATGACACTAATCTATATAAAATGGTCAGTTTTTGTAAAGAAGAAAAAAAGTTAGCTTCACTCTCTCGTAGTTGAGTGTTTGGCAATAACTTCTCAAAGCCAGATGAATATTCATCATTTAATTCCTCAGACTTAAATGCAGCCAAACAACCAGACAAGTGAACACGGTCTGATTACAACATATGATGTAATAAAAAGAATCGTGATAATAGCCTGCAAACACATTTATACATTTGCACACATTTGGGGGAAAGAGAGAGAAAAGGAACTTCCCGTCTGCTCACTGATTCCCCCGACATTATTTGCTGCAGACCCGTAATGCACGCGTTGCCAAGATTCTATAATGCACAAGAATTTCTTCCCTCGAGAAGAAACGCCAGCGGGAGCAGAGCTAAACGTCCAAGGTAATGCACACTTGTACACTTTACACTTTGTACACACATAGGGACATTTTATGAATGAACACAGCCAGCCCCCTCAAGAGTTGACTGGGCGTGTCTCCACTCCAAAACAAACCACACATAAATCGCATGCATCCCCACCCCTAATTATTGCGAGGGCAGGGATAAACGAGAGATCTAAAAGGCAGAATGCTTTTTTTGGAAGACCGCAGCGCGGGCTTCCAAACCTTGAGAGAGAGCGCTAGATTCATATGCGTTCCCCGCGATCCCAATCGCCGCCGTGGTTCAGCAACAGCGTAACAGTAACCGTAGAGACTGCAAACACGGACACACTCCTCGAAGTGTGCCCAGCTGGAGCACGATGCACAATCAGCCCCCTCGAGAGCTGACTGTGCGTGCTCCACTCCCAAACAACAACACAACGGTCGTGTGCATTTACACCCGTAATGTTTAGCACAGGCAGAGAATAGCACACGATCTAAAGTGCTGTCTGTTTAGCTCGCCATATAGAAGTGATTGTGCACTGATAATACAAACAACAGTAAATAAAACTGACACGTTTCACACAGAGCGCTTGCTGAAAACACAGAAGCTAACACTGCTTGTTTCGGATGCGCTTTTATGCTCTCTGGTCTCTACGTCACCCCGCCCGTGACGTTTCACCATTCCATTGGACTGATTTCACATGTGATTCAGAGCCTGGGCACACAGGGGCGTTCCCAAAGCGTTTCGACGCAGCTCAAGTTCCTGAAGGGTAGGTCAGTGCACTTGAATCAAAATGCGATATGGACTAGTGTCTGTAAATATTAAGCCGCGAAAAGACAATTTATGAATCCTGCACATTCTGCATGTCTGTGGAAATCAGGCGCGGACTGGCCATCGGGAGAACTGGGACAATTCCCGGTGGCCTGGCAGCCGATTTGGCCCGCTATTTTAATATTATTATTGTATAATTGCCTGCCGAATGTACTAAAGCGATTATTTCCGAATTCGCCATTCGATAATTAAATATCTAATAAATCATGAATCGGTTAGTCGTGACTGGCAATGCTTCGGCTCGCGAGCTCTCCGCGCCTCCGCCAAACGGTTTGGATCAGAGTAATCAATGCGAGAGAGAGAATGGAGTGGACTGTGGAAGCGTACAGGTGGAGCAGAGAAGCACAACTACTGTTCAGGGTTTTAAGTGCAGGTCAGTTTCATGTATTTGTCTGTATTTATATATTCTGTGGAAGGTGTAGGATCAAGAAATGTTCGTCCAATCAAAACGCTCGGTCTGAGCGTTTTGATTAGCTTTCTTACCTGCCTGTCAACGTATGTATTAGCATACCTCTGCGCACCCAGTTCGCGCAGACAGGATACGTCATCAGCGCGTTCACGTACGCTGTGCAGACAGAGCGAGGATGGCAGGCAAACATTAACAACCCGATCTTCCTTCCTGGTATTGTAGTACTTTTAAAGATTTCTCACCGGTGAATGACACATGCCCAGTGTCAGTTAATCTACTCCTCGCGCCAGCTCGTTAGAAGTGAGCTACGTGCATTAACTGTGTTCAGATCGATATGATCCCTACACAGTGTTCATTGCTCCCTATTTCCTGAGTGGGGGAAATCCGTTGAAGTTTACTTCACTTCGGAACTTGGGCTGGAATTGGGAACCTGATGTAGCCCATTGTAGTAATGTTGTCTCTGGTCTGTGAGTGTAAATGCGTTCAGGGGGCGTGGCTTTTTCTCACCGGTGAATGACACATGATGTAGCGATTGCAGGGAGGGTGGGACGTTTGCTTTCAGTGCTATCAGGCTAAAGTTAGCATTTTCCAAGATCTCCTATTGCACCTTTAAGCAGCAGCAGCCCATTGCATCATCAGTCATCACTCAAAATACTGTATAAAGGACATTATTATTA
>NW_015547661.1:399892-407905 GCF_001515605.1 Sinocyclocheilus anshuiensis | reverse complement strand
CTATAGTTTCATTTATTAAATCCCTTATATTCACAATTGATTGTCGCTGTGTGTTGCTCACAATTTGGGGTTGATCCCTTGCTACATGCTAAGTTAATGCTAGTACTGTATGAAGGAAAGGTATTCTTTCTTTGCCAGGAAAATAATCTTTCCTTGAATTGATAAATTATTATATTGTCTGCTCGGTGGACGGACAGATCAAATAAATGTAATATTGATTTTGCTACAGTTAATTCTAAGACCTAATCTAAATATTTATTATTAATTATAACCAGTTATAATTAATTAATTAATATTAAGAAAGTGCTGTCACTTTAAGAGAATGCACTGATCCAGTGCACTGATACAGTACGTTCAGCCGGTTATGTCTGCTATAGGATACTTACCAAGATGGGCATTTTGACATAATTTTTGTGTGAATTTGTCCATTTAAACACAATAATCCTATAAACTATTTAATAGTTACTCAAAATACATACACAATAAGTGATTCGAACATGATAGTCAAATGTGTGGGCTACATACATAATATGGAGTTATGCATGGAAATTATTAGTTGCTCATAAGTCCTTTTAGCATCATTTAGGTGCATATATACATGGAAAGGCAGTTTCTGTGCCATTCTGTGGACGTAAGGACATGTTCTGTGAAGGCCAGAGAGGTTAAAAGGTCTCCTAAGGAATCTCAGTCTGGTTCTTGTTCTCTAGGTGGGGGGAAGTCAATCCAAAGAGCTTGTGATCGTGATTACTATCATGGATTTACACATGATGGTCATGCTGTGCATCTCTTTGACCATCAATCTTGATTACTTGTCCCAAAATTGACAATCTCCTTCCTGAGTTGAAATTATTAATGTGTTCTTTTGTGTTAATGTTGAAATTTTATAGAACATTTATAGAAAAAAAACAGAAGAGAAAACAGAACTTTCGCACAAGGCTGTTGCAATCAATAAATGAAATTTAACTCAGAGATTAGCCTCTAAATTAGTTCAGTGATTCAGGTCAAATAATGATTATGTTAGAACATAATCATCACCACCTAAAGACTTTTGCTCTTTGCAAAAGTCTGGTTGTTATAATTCAGTTATAGCAGCCAAATAAAATTTATTATAAAAAAGTCAAAAATTTAAAATTAAAAAGTGTGGACACATATTGACACCGGTGGGTGTCTATATGTGTCCACACTACAGAGTGTTCAAAATAACACTGAAGCGGTGTCAAATTAACACTGCTGGGTGTCTATATGTGTCCACACTACAGTGTTAATTTGACACCAGGGATTTTGCTGTGTAGACACGTAATGGATGTCCAGAATAATCAAATATCTCAATTAATATTAACCAGCATTTGTGATTAGTTACTAATTAGAAACACATTCTAAATATAATGATCACTTGAAAATTGGAGTCAGATTAAACACAGTGCTACAATAAAATTTAAACTCAATCCTAATAAATTAAGTGAACTTTGCAGAAGCACGAGTAGTACACCTACAAACATTATATCTTCACCAAAGTCCCTTTAAGGCAAGTCGTTTCACTCGGCGGCCATCTTTGAAATGCCTCTCGGGCATCCGAGTGCAGCTCCTATCTCTTTGAATGGGGAAACATCAAATTCTCCAAAACTGTTAACTAAGCTTACGATTACGTAAGAAATCTTACAAATGAAATCTGACAAAAACTGTCTCATAAATTTTGTTTCTTTTGTTCAAATACTATTAAAAACAGCTTGTTTTTCATGCTACGTAGATCAGCCAATGTGCAAGCGCAGTCATGAGCGCGAGTCTGAGAACGCTGCCTGTTTCTATAGCAACCGGAGCTTCTAACGGCAGCTGCAGTGACATGATGACTTTACTAATCCACGATTGGCTCTTTCATTTAGAAGGCAGGGCTTATTCGCCATATTGGGCGTTGCACTTTCTCCCATTCATAAGTAATGAGTGCACAGTCTTTCTATATATAAAGTCTTTGATCTACACCCACAACAAATTCTCCAAAACTGTTAACTAAGCTTACGATTACATAAGAAATCTTACAAATGAAATCTGACAAAAACTGTCTCATAAAGTTTGTTTCTTATGTTCAAATACTATTAAAAACAGCTTGTTTTTCATGCTACATAGATCAGCCAATGTGCAAGCGCAGTCATGAGCACGAGTCTGAGAACGCTGCCTGTTTCTATAGCAACCGGAGCTTCTAACGGCAGCTGCAGTGACATGATAATTTGAGTTGAATTACTGAAATAAATGAACTTTTCCATGACATTCTAATTTATTGAGATGCACCTGTATATGCAGGGCTCCAGACTGCGACCAAATGGTCGCATTTTATGACCATTTTTTCTGCCGGTGCGACTAAATTTTGTGTGCGGTCACATTGGCCCGACCACCGCGTTGTTTAACTCATAAGCACTGCCATTTCTGTTGCATATGAGAAACATCAAACGGCAAATTAATCTGAAAGCATAACGAAACCGCGCTACTCATTTGAGCTGTGCAGCGCTTAGAGTGTAGAGCCTGGTTTATACTCGCCGCGTCAGCACAAGTGCGAAGGTGTGTGCAGCAAAAATGAAGCGAATATTGAGGAAATGATGGATGGTTTTCAAGCAAAGTAAAATAAAAGACCACTTCTTAAACCAGAGAAGGTGAACATGTTGGTATTCTTGTGGGGAAAAAAATCATGCAAGCACTGTCACCGACAGCAAGTTTAGTTTTACTTTTCTTTTTGTTTTCATTTTGAAAAGCTAGTTATCTTTGCTGTTTACGTCACGTTACGCTATGGAGGCTCTCTTTTATTTATTTTATTTATTTATTTTTTTTATTTTATTCTCAGTTTCAAATTTTTATTTGATTCCTCAGTGTTTGCTAAACGTTCTGTAATTTATTAGTGTGTATATAATACAGCATGTGGTGCATGCTATGCCTCATCTTATTCGTTTTTGTTAATAAACGTTTTGTAAGCTAGTTTGTCATTGTATCTTACTGTTTTTTTGTTGTTGTGCTTTTTAATTAAGAATAACAATGAATCCATCTTTTGTTTTAGTCTTAAAAAGTGAAAGGTGTGTAGATGTAAGCAAAACAGACAATTATCTTTTCTTGTAAAACGTGACAACAAGATCGCAACTTCGAAAGTGAAAGCTTTACTGCCTATCGATGGAGCCGTGGCTGAGTTGTTGTTGTTTTTTTGGCTTTTTTATGGCTCAGTTTTGGGGTTCCTGGTTAAAGGCTGGTCTCTATGTGATTTACTGAAGGCTGAGATTGGGTAGCACTATTAAAACTTGTTCTGGCCCAGTTCAGGGCTGGTTATAAGTTACTATTCGGCTGAGATTTGGGCCAGTTATGGCTCATGTCTGTAGTCCAGATCTGGGCCAAACAAGGGCCGTAATTCTTTGCTGCATGTGGGCCGAGTATAACTGCTTGTTTGGCCCAGAGCTGGGCCAGAAGACAATTGCTATGTGGGAATCATGTGGGTAGAGTGCATTTAAATTAATGTCTTAGCTGCTGGCAAGTTAAAATCTCTAGAGCGCCGATCCTGGTGTATAGAAAAAGTAGTGCTCATACAAACACATACAAACACACTCTGACCCTAAAGCTTAAACACAATCTCATAGATCATTCATGTTCTTCACTCTCTACAGGCTGTATAACTGCGGTATTGGAGAGGAAGGTTGTGCTGCTCTGATTTCAGCTCTGAGATCAAACCCCTCACACCTGACAGAACTGAATCTGAGCTTTAATGAACCAGGAGACTCAGGAGAGAAGCTGAGCTCTGC
The DNA here is from genome assembly GCF_001515605.1 of Sinocyclocheilus anshuiensis. Lineage (NCBI taxonomy): Eukaryota > Metazoa > Chordata > Actinopteri > Cypriniformes > Cyprinidae > Sinocyclocheilus > Sinocyclocheilus anshuiensis. The sequence continues at coordinate 404,135 of NW_015547661.1, read as the reverse complement.
TCTACTGGAGGATCCACACTGTAAACTGAAGAAACTATAGTAAGTTATTGAGTCAATGCTTTCATTTATTATCTTGTATTAAAGCAGATCTGAGTGTATTTTATCTTTCTCTGTATTGTACAGTATTTGACAGTGGAAACTCGACAAGCTCCAAACAAGTGAATCAAAACAACACGTCCTGAACAAGACTGTCACCTGGACAAATGCAGATATGGATTCAGCAGTTTCATATGTGAAGGATTTTTTGTTATTAATTTTCATTTAGCCTAGAATTTTTTTTCCAGACTCATGTGAACATTTTTTTAAATAAGTAGATTGGACATACTAACTCCACTGTAAAAATGTCAGTGTGAAATTATAGTATATTCCAGGTTAATAATTGCATAACTTTCACAATAGTTTCACAGTGGGACTTCTCTTGTATCTAACTGTACTCTCAGAAATTACTTGTAAACAAACAGCTTCATAATGTGTTTCTACAGTGCATGTCTACTATGAAGGTTCCCAGTATGCAATGCAGCGTGAATAGATCATGCTGTAGAGTTTTTGTTTTTGTTTTTTTATTCTTGGTTTTATTTGTGCTATTGAACTTGTTTTTGGTTCACTTTTAGCAGTTTGTGTTGTTGGTTTATTTTGTAATGCTGGTTTATGTTGTAAGTGTGTTTATTTGTTGAGTTTTTACCATTGTTGTGTTTTGTATGTTGAGTATTAATGTCACATCTTTCAAAGACGTTTCTCAGCAGTTGCTTCACTATTGTGAAAGATCCATCCACAAACAGTTATGAATATGAAATAAGTTATTGGTTAATCTTCTTGTTTAAATAATGCTAAAATAAAATCTTCATGTTTATGCGAAGAATTTTTGTATTATCCTAAAGTCAGGCGAATAATTCAATTCAAGTTTATTTGTATAAATTATTTATTTGTATCACGATACAAATCGTTGCAAAGCAGCTTTACAGAAAATTAAGTTTCTACAATATATTTAGTAGTAGCTTATCTGGTGACTATGTCAAATTGATGTACATATGGCAGAAATGTACGGTAAAATTCAGTTAATGACAATCAAACAGACGATGAAGACTATTAACAGCAATGATTATATGTTACAATCAAACTTATAGCACGATTTGGTAGTTCTGTATGTTGTTTCAGGGTTGGCATCATCTGAGGTCCTCTGAGGGGTTGGCATCTCTTCTCAGGTGTTCTGGATCCAGACTGAAGCTTGTTTAATTCCTAGTTACCACGGGATGTTAATCCTGTGGCAGAAAAAGAGGACCAAATAGAGACATAATTAGCGTAGCTGCTGTTCCAACCAAGCAAAAATTATTTGTTCAACCCAAGCTAAAGAATAATAATGTCCATTTGATCAGATATAACTGCAGTACAAAATTATGAGATGCATTATTTGAATGCTTGGCTAAAGAGATGTGTCTTTAATCTAGAACCCCGAACGTTATCAGGAAGGCTGTTCCAGAGTTTGGGAGTCAAATGCGAAAAAGCTCTACCTCCTTTAGTGGACTTTGCCATCCTAGCTACTACCAAAAGTCCAGAGTTTTGCGACATTGTAGCATGGTAGAAGACTAGTTAGGTAGTAACTTGGCAATGTTTCTAAGATGGAAGAATGCTGTTTTTGTAACATGGGAAATATGATTTTCAAAAGACAAGTTGCCATCTAATATAACACCCAGATTTTTGACTGTAGAAGAAGTAACAGCAAATTGTAATCCAAGAGATTCTGTGTACTTTTTTTTGGTTCAATAAGTCTCTGGTCTTGTTGAGATATATAGTTGAGTATCATCAGCATAACAATGGAAACCAATCCCGTATTTTCTAATAATATTACCAAGGGGCTCAACCCATCTGTTTGCCTTGTAGTACATTAAATAATAACTATATATCGAATTTGATCTTTTAATTGAACCTGATGTATCTTAAAACATTAAACCATGTTAAGTGTTTATGTTTTTCTACAGGAGGAAAATGTTTAACAAGAGACTTTGTGCATTGCGTTTATATTCTGCTGTTCTGTGGCCACGGATTTGCGGGTCTTGTCTTTTTCTTGCAGGACCCTGTATGTTATAGTACTAAATTAGTTTTAATCATTAAATCACCACCACAGCTTCTCGTCTCCATTGGCAACACGCACTATTTGTGTCGATTGCAAGTGACGTCGCAGGTATCGGAGAGTGCAAGTGGCGATTGCAAGTGACATTGTCATTTAGTTTCTTTTGTCTTGTCTTCACCACCTGGCTATTGTCTTCACCACCTTTACTGTTGTAAAATGATGAGAGATTCAAACAAAAAGTAATCAATAAATAGAACAAAATAAAAAAATAAAAGACTGCAAGTGACGTTGCTAGTGGAAGTGCAAGTGTCTGAGAGTGCAAGTCTGAGAATGCAAGTCTGAGAGTGCAAGTGCAAGGCTGCAGCCAGACCCTTCTCAAGGGGCTACATGTATATTGAAAATAGCAGAGGACCTGGGACAGATCCTTGTGGCACTCCATACTTTACTGGTGATAATTGAAATGACTCCCTGTTTAAATAAACAAAGTGGAAGCGATCGGACAGGTAAGATCTAAACCATCTTAAAGCCTGCCCTTGAATACCCATATAGTTTTGTAATCGATCTATAAGTATGTCATGATCTTAGTGCTGCGTTCGACACTATAGATCAAGTAAAACTAGCAGTGAGATGCAGCCTTGGTCTGGCGTAAGAAGCAAGTCATTTGTAATTTTAACAAGTGCAGTTTCTGTGCTATGGTGGGGCCTGAAACCTGGCTGAAATTCTTCATAGAGATCATTTTTTTGCAAGAAGGAGCACAATTGAGCAGACATAACATTTTCTAAAATTTTAGACATAAACAGTGGGTACAGGATCTAATAGGCATGTTGTTGGTTTAGATGCAGTGATAAGTTTATTTAGGTCTTCTTGTCCTATAGGTGTAAAGCACTGCAGTTTTTCTTTGGGTGCGATGAATGAAGCGGAAGTACTAGACACTGTAGAATCTACATTTGTTATTGTATTTCTGATGTTATCTATTTTATCAGTGAAGAAAATCATAAAGTCATTACTGTTAAACTGTGATGGAATATTTAGATCGGGTGGCGTCTGGTTATTTGTTAATTCTAGCCACTGTGTTAAATAAAAACTTTGGATTGTTTTGGTTATTTTCTATGAGTTTATGGATATGCTCGGTCCTGGCAGCTTTTAGAGCCTGTCTATAGTTGGACATACTGTTTTTCCAAGCAATTCTAAAAACATCCAAGTTAGTTTTTTCTCCATTTGTGCTCAAGACTATGAGTTTCTTTCTTGAGAGAGTGGGTATAACTGTTGTACCATGGTGCAGTACGTTTTTCTCTATCCTTTTTCAATTTGATGGGGGCAACATCTTCTAATGTATTAGAGAAGATAGTGCCCATATTGCTAGTCATTTCGTCATATGAAAACATGGGTACACAGCAGTGTTAATTTCGTTGACGAATAATTTTCGTCAACAACATTTTGAGGGAAGATTTGGGATGAGATTCATTCGGAATGAATCTGCTGCGTGGTTCGAAGGTTAGATGCGCACATATGAACCGGCGGGACATAAACTAACATACACTTGCTGCACGTTGCATAAAATGTTAAAAAATGTCAAAATGTGGGAGTAAGAGAAGAGCAGACATATGGATAAATCTGACGACGCAAGAGAGAACTCAATTCGCTACGGTTTTCTGAGCGCAGACAGTGAAGCATACACACAGAGAGTGCATCTCACAGCGCGCGAGTACTTTTTCGCATTGCATGAATGGAGAATTGCACTCAAAATGATGTTGAATTGTCAGTTTTGACGAGTATTCACATAAACACGGTTGATTACGTCTTAAGTGAACGTAAACAGTAGGGAGAACGTGTCTCAGTACATTGCATCCATTGCAGCCGTGCATTCGGTTTTAAAGGGACAGCAGCCTAATTTAGTTGCTATTGTCCGAGTCATTGATATTGATCAAGCAACAAAAGCAAGACAGAAAATCACGCACTGCTCTTGACTGAAAAGCTTTAGTTGCCCTAAAGATGAATCTAAATTTATTTATAGAAATAAATGTCTGCTTGAACGAATGAAGAATATGGTTAACAGGTTGCTATAAAGAATGCATAATTAGCCATTATATATAACCATTGGTATTTCATTAAAGGGGTCATATGATGCTATTTTAAAGATCATTATTTTGTGTATTTGGTGTAACAGAATATGTT
>NW_015547661.1:396115-399084 GCF_001515605.1 Sinocyclocheilus anshuiensis | reverse complement strand
GGGGCCATATAGTTAATATTAGTAATACGCAGCATGCACGATACAAGGAAATGGTCAGTAACATCATCGCTTTGAGGTACGATATTTATATCAGTAAGATCAATTCCATGCGATATAATTAAATCTAGCATATGATTAAAACGATGAGTGGGCCCGCTGACGTTTTGCTTGACTCCAAAAGAGTTTATTAGGTCAGTAAACGCAAGTCCTAAAACATCATTTGTATTAGCAACGTGAATGTTAAAATCTCTACTGCTTTGGGTGAGAGTGATCTAATGTTTAGGAGCCCAAGCTTTAAAAATAGTTTTTGTTCATTTATTTTGCATTTTTCTGGTTTAATCACGATCTGATTTTTTCAAGATCCTGCATTACATTTATATTTTGACCTCACTATTGAGGTCAGACACAGTCACAGTCACAGACACAGTCTTTATAGATTGGACAGCGCAAGTATTTCTATCATTTAAGTGGGTAGAACAAAAGCCATTATAGCAGTTATTTGAGAACTGGCTTACTAGTCATATGGAGTGTAGCGCCCTGGAAATGTTGTCCGACAGGAGTTCCGCTCCGACTCTGCTGGGGTGCAGGCCATCAGCGCGAAAAAGTCTCGGACGCACCCAGAAAAGATTCCAATTATTAACAAAGAGCAGTTTCTGTTCTTTACACCATGACAATAAACATTCATTTAAAGCAAATGGTCTACTGAACCTTTCGAATCCTCGTCGATACGTGGGAAGCGTTGCTGACATGATGATCGTAGTCGTGGGCGATGTGCTGCGCACCAACTCGATCAGGCTCCTGAAATCCCTCTTCAATGTTTCCATCTGCCGCAGCTTGGTGTCGTTCACTCCCGCATGCAGCACAACCACGCCGATGCTCTCGTCGCCCTTCAGGATCGCGGGTATCTGCACAGAAACATCGAGAACACAAGCACCAGGGAAACAGTGAGTGTGCACTTTACTTTCAGCTAATGTAGCACAGATGTGCCGGACGATGGAGTCTCCGATGATAACAGCGTCGCGTCGTGTTCCGTCTCGCGGAGGGGAGCGAAGCGGTTCCGGGTGAAGATCTCGAAGACCGGAGGCGGCAGAGGGGGAGAAGTCATTGCCCGAGGCCTGGCTCGCATCTTTTGCTGCTGGTGCACCAAGGGCACCAGAAGGACATCTGGAAGATCACGTCCTGGGTGCAGCGGGCCTGTGCAGAGAATATGCAAGGTCAATGAGCACAAACAAATGGGATCATCAATCACCATTATGGTGGCTTCAAACCAATTAGAGTAAACAACTAAATTCCACTCAGTGGCTTAGTTAAAGGCAACTTTATAATGTGGATTCACAGTAAAACAAGAGCAGTAAATTACTGTGATGTTAGCATCATTCTGCTGTTCATTCTGTCATTTGTAAGAAAATTACCCAGCATGCTTTGATTTCAGAGTCAATTTCTGACTACAGTAATATACTGTAAAATAATACTCTTTAATCCTGTAATTTCCTGGCATTTTTTACAGTGAGGATAGATAGATAGATAGATAGATAGATAGATAGATAGGACTTCATATGTTTTAGGATTTTTTATATTGTGATTATGTAGTTGTAATGAAATGCATGGCCATATTGACATCCCCACTTAAAAATTTCAATTATTATTATTATTATTATTATTATTATTGTATCTTCATTAAACTTTTGTATATTGTTAATGGAAATCATGACATAACTTACACTTTTTTACTTAAGTGGGTTTATCATATTTTTCTTTATACAGTACATTATAATATAAGCCTGAAGATGATAAGAAAATTCATTCAATTTAATTCTAAGCATAGTATATGACAATGTGTTATAGTTTAAGTCCTGATGCAGCCTCAAGAGAGAGCTCATGAGAGAAGACGTCACAGTTTACCAGCAGAGCGCTAGAGTCTCAAGGAGAGAGTTTGACATGAAACATACTGTAATAAATAAATTCATTAAATGTGTAAAATATGAATGATTTTAAAATAGACCTAACTATGAGCCCTCTGGGATTTCACACATATTGGTAAATCTTTGCTTTTAATATTTATTGCCAAGCTTTCTTCCAATGTGTATTATTTAATAAGAAACTCATTGTTCAGTTTTTCTTTTGGGGTAACTTTTTTGTGATGGAAATAAAAAAATACTGTGTAATATATTTATTAGGACATATTCTGTCAAATATATCTTTACCCCTGAAAAGCACAATGTAGTTTTTTTCTGTGTTAAATAGTTTTGGTATCTACACATTAAAGTAAGCCCAGAGGATTACACTTACAAAATAAATATTAAGAAATTAAGAAATACATCAGTTGTTTCAAGCCTCAGGCTAAATTAACAACTGCAACAATTTATCCCATGGTCATGCCATTTCCATACACTCTAAAAACTGCTGGGTTAAAAACAACCCAATTTGGGTTATTTTGGCAACCCAGCATTGGGTCAAAAAGGGATGAACCCAGTGCTGGGTTGTTTTAACCCAACAAGTTGGGTTATAAGGTTTGACCCAGCATGCTGGGTTGCTTTTTTATGGTTTAAAATTACTACACTGCTAGGCTAAAATGAACCCAAATCGAGCTAGACATTAAACCTACAAATCTTGTTCATTTTAAAATCACTTTTACACACACAGAATTACTATCTAACGGTAAATATTTATTTAAAACAAGAGAAAACAGTCAAAAGTAACATGCATGTAAGAAAACATGCAGAAAAGTATGGCATTAAGAGCTACAGAGTTTATAAATTAAGCATTGAACATTTGGTGAATATAACTTTTAAGATCAAATTTGACTTTTTTGGTCAATTTTATATATTGTATAAAAATATTATACAAAAACACTATTATACAATAGTTGTACAATTAGTTAATAGTTGAGTTCTTTACAAACTATTCTGGAATGACAGTAAATAAACCACAACATTAACACTGATATTATAACATTTATCAGAAACATA
>NW_015547661.1:394764-395957 GCF_001515605.1 Sinocyclocheilus anshuiensis | reverse complement strand
AACAAGCATTTAACATTTTGTTTTTACAAATTATACGCTTACAGTTTTTTTCATAGTCCATGAATACAGATCAGGCATCGCTGCCAATTTTCATGATCTCTTTAGCATAATTGATGTAGTCATGAAGAAGCCCCATCAGCCCAGCAAAGGCATGTGACATCTTTTACATTATCCAGGGCAGCCTCCTCCTTTAAAACCACTGTTGCATCAGTTTGGGGGAAAGGACATTCTCCTCTTTGACCAGAATTCATCCCAGTCACTACCTATTCTTCATCAGTGGCCTAAAAAGAGAAAGACATTTGAAAAAAGAAAACATTTAATTAAAATCTATCAATTGTCAGACAGAGGTGCATCCACATCAGTAAGGATAGGTTAATAGTCGGTTTTATAATTTCAACCACTTTGTGTGGTTGTTTAATTTCTCTGTCTACCACAGCGCTCTAGAATGCTGTAATGGCAGCACTAGTGTGAGGGCATGTATCCAAAGTTGGTTTGAGTTCTGCAATGAAAAACACGGACATCAATGGTTTAAATAAAATATTAACACGTAATCATACTGTTGTTGCATCAAAATGTGAGGTAAACGGGCAGGAGACAACAGAAACATTTATTTTCTAAAAATAACTCGCATCAATCTCAAAAGAATGATGCTCTCCTATGCCTCTGGCTTTCAACATCTACAAAAACAAACATTCTTTAACTCTTAGTAAAAAAATAAAATTGATAACATGGTGGAATTCTGAACTTTACTTGCCTTAAACCGTCTTTCCCTCTCTTCTGAAGAAGCTGAGAAAATCGCCTCCTCCTCACTCAAGCAGGGTTCTGTGTTATTAACTCCCGGCGCGGGCACAATGAAGACACAAAGCTCAACAAGTCTGAAATATAACATGCAAAACATTACTTTTAACAATTATCACTTCATCAGCCTCAAAATAATTAGGCTAGTCTTTATTACATAACGCCGTTTCCTTTAGAAAAGTACATTAAATTTAACCGCGAAAAAGAAGATAACGAATTAACATGTAAATATGTTAATAACCCTCTCTTAACGCCTCAAAAAATGTAAATATTGTAAAATCTTATGTAAATAAGACATAAGACACTCGCTGACGTTATATAAAGAATGAGAATGTGACGTAACGCCGCGTTGAGTTCTGGGAAACTGCTTTGTTTATCCGCCATATTTGCAGGAA
>NW_015547661.1:391875-393090 GCF_001515605.1 Sinocyclocheilus anshuiensis | reverse complement strand
ATATATAAATATTGGCATGGATTACTTCTACAATAACTCTGTATTTTTTAAGCTTGAAAATACTGATTATCTAGACTTTCAATGGATTAACAAAAAATTATGAGAGAAAATTGTTCTAAAGATAGACAAAAGTCTTATAGGTTTGGAATGACACGAGGGGAAGTAAATTATTTTTTTGTGTGAACTATTCCTTTAAGAAAGGAAGACCAAGAATGATGACTCTCCAAATCAGACAACTCCAAAGTTGGTTTGAGTTCTGCAATGAAAAACACAGACATCAATGGTTTAAATAAAAAAATGTAATCATACTGTTGTTGCATCAAAATGTGAAGTAAACAGGCAGGAGACAACGGAAACATTTATTTTCTAAAAATAACTCGCATCAATCTCAAAAGAATGATGCTCTCCTATGTCTCTGGATTTCAACATCTACAAAAACAAACAGTAACATGATGGAATTCTGAAGTTTACTTACCTTAAACCGTCTTTCCCTCTCTTCTGAAGAAGCTGAGAAAATCGCCTCCTCACACAAGCAGGGTTCTGTGTTAACTCCAAAGTTGGTTTGAGTTCTGCAATGAAAAACACAGACATCAATGGTTTAAATAAAATATTAACACGTAATCATACTGTTGTTGCATCAAAATGTGAGTTAAACAGGCAGGAGACAATGGAAACATTTATTTTCTAAAAATAACTCACATCAATCTATGATGCTTGATGCTCTCCTATGCCTCTGGCTTTCAACATCTACAAAAACAACAAACATTCTTTTACTAAAAAAAATTAAAAAAAAATGATAACACGCAATTATGAAGTTTACTTGCCTTAAACCGTCTTTCCCTCTCTTCTGAAGAAGCTGAGAAAATCGCCTCCTCACACAAGCAGGGTTCTGTGTCGTTAACTCCCGGTGCGGGCACAATGAAGACACAAAGCTCAACATGTCTGAAATATAACATGCAAAACATTACTTTTAACAATTATCACTTCATCAGCCTCAAAATAATTAGGCTAGTCTTAATTACATAACGCCGTTTCCTTTAGGAAACTACATTCAATTTAACCGCGAAAAAGAAGATAACGAATTAACATGTAAATATGTTAATAACCCTCTCTTAACACCTCAAAAAAAATTAAATATTGTAAAATCGTATGTAAATATGACATAAGACAGTCGCTGACGTTATATTAAAAGCATCTCTTCCGTTCAAAAGAGGC
>NW_015547661.1:391023-391335 GCF_001515605.1 Sinocyclocheilus anshuiensis | reverse complement strand
TCTATGGGGAACAGAACTGAAATCTCTTAATAACCCATATTTCTAAAAGTGGTTTATACAATTTTCTCACATTGTATCAAAGAGCTGCAATAATACAAAAAGCATAAAAGAATAAAGATTTTGATAATACGCAACCAGACACTCAGATGCATTAAAATATTTTACAGCAAGTTCTTTGCCATTACATATGTGCTTTATAAACTATTGCAACAGCCAAAGAGAAACTTATTTTAACTTAAAGTTAAAGTCAAGGGTCAAGAGGCAACTAAAGCAAACGCTATTCACCAAAACGGTAAGTTGAAAAAAAGAAAA
>NW_015547661.1:383957-391007 GCF_001515605.1 Sinocyclocheilus anshuiensis | reverse complement strand
CCAACTAAACTAAGAGACTAAGAGAGAGTTAAAGAACCTTTAAAGAACTATACAGGGGCTTACAAGTTTTATGGTAGTGGTGCTATATAGCATCTCATCGACTCCAAAGAACCGCTGAAGAACCGCTGAAGAACCATACAGGGGCTTAACAGGTTCTTTATACGGTAGTGGTGCTATATAGCACCTTAACCACTCCAAAGAACCGCTGAAGAACCGCCAAAGAACCATACAGGGGCTTAACAGGTTCTTTATACGGTAGTGGTGCTATATAGCACCTTAACCACTCCAAAGAACCGCTGAAGAACCGCCAAAGAACCATACAGGGGCTTAACAGGTTCTTTATACGGTAGTGGTGCTATATAGCACCTTAACCACTCCAAAGAACCGCTGAAGAACCGCTGAAGAACCTTTTTTTTTTATAGTGCACCTTTCATGAAATCTCAAAATACTACCGCACTCAAACAATGAATGATGACTTTACATTTTTAATCTTTACTTACCATAAACCGCGTTGTTTAGAGTGTAGAAAAATACATTTGTTGTTTATGATAATCAGTTTTTTTTGCCAAAGCATGGCATTTCAGGATACAAGCAACAGTATCCAGCAATATCCAATATCTTTTGCTTATTTGAAGGGACATTTCTTCCCTTTTTATTCTTCATCTGTTCACCTGTCATGTAATAAACAAACAACCACAAACATGTTTGGTGTCTACTGAGAAGCATCACAGATCAGAATATTTGTGAAAATAATGACTTACAGCTGTGAGTCAGTCCTATTAATACAAAGACACCAATAGCAACTCTGGGAATGTGGTGAAAAGATTTCAAGTCCATTTTTAGAAAATAACATTTCAAATTTAATCGAATGGGACTAAATAGTTGGTTAAAATAGCTGTCATCTATCACTCACCTTAGACTGAGTTTGATGGTTTGAAACTTCAGCTGTTGAGGTGTTGTGGCACATGATTTGAGAGATTTTCAGGATTGAGGATGTCCCTCATCTAGAAAGAGAGCAAAAGAGAAGCAACAGTACACAGATAGTAACAAACAAATCCACAAAATGTCACTAAGACTTGAGTGGTTGACCACTTACGTGGGTTACTGATGCTGGTAAATGTCAGACATTCAGCTAAGTCCTTCCAGGTCTCTTGGAAATAGTTATTTAGGAGAAGCTGGTCATCTTTCCAGCCTCCTCAGAAGTCCTGGCACCATTACAACTCTTTTGGTTTGAGGGTCATCTGTGGGTCATCTGTGCTGCCTGAAAACCAGGCTCATCTTGTACAAGGAAATCCCACGGTAAAACACAAATGGTGAACAATCAGCAAAATGTGGAGCTGTGAGCTGCAAAAGAGAGGAAAACACTCAGGTTTATCAAGTAGGCATCCTCTGGGAGGTTGTATCTCGCCCCTCTACCTCCTCGATTGGTATGTTTTGGAAGACAGGTAGACAGTCAGCTTGCCATAAAAACTATTATGTACCTTCTGCAAGTCACAATCTGCACACAAAACAGAGCATTCTTTCTGTATGTAAACTGAAAGTGGACAGTCTATCCAAACAAGAATTCCTGCTATAGCTATTTTGACCTGGGACTGACTCCTCAGCAGCACTGATTTCAGGAGCTCCTTGGCCAGCTCTTCATAGCACATCGCTCATCCTCCTCTCCCTCAAGAAGATACTCTGGTCCTCCAGCATGTCTAGCCCCTCGAGTTGGCTCTCCTTCTCCTGCAGATTCAAGATAGAGGCCATTGGTACACTGTAAAAAATTACCGTGAATTTAACGGTAAAAGACTGTATTTATTCTCAGATGCCTAAAAGAATAAGATGTTGACATTACTTAAATTCCACCCTTATTTATGAATAAATACATTTTTTTAACTAAATGTTCCTGTGGCTCAGTGGTAGAGTATTGCATTAGCAGTGCAAAGGTTGTGGGTTCAATTCCCAGGGAACACACATACTGATAAAAAATGTATAGCCTGAATGCACTGTAAGTTGCTTTGGATAAACTTGTCTGCTGAGTGCATAAATTTATTTATTTTATTTATTTGACACAAAGTTAAACTCTGGATTCTGATAGGGAAGGTGCACAGTAAGTACAGGTTTGATGTCTCTAGTGTAGGGGTGACCAATCCTGCTCCTGGAGTGTATCTCCAGTACACCTGACTGGAAATTTCTAGTGATCCTGAAGACCTTGGTTAGCTGGTTCAGGTGTGTTTGCTGGAAGGTGGCCCTGCAGGAGCAGAACTGCACACCCCTGCTCTCTGGCCTTCGAGGTCCACTTAGTTCCAGGCTTGATCAAACTCACCTGCCTGTAACGTTCTAGTAATCCTAAATACCTTGATTTGCTTGTTCAGGTGTGTTTGATTAGGGTTGGAGCTAGAGGGCTGCATTGGGATCAGGACCCCTAATGCGGTTTTACCTTTGCTGTGGGTGGTTAAAAAATATAGTGTGGTCCCACCATCCTGCTTTTTTATAGAAACAAAAATCATTTAGTTCAGTTGGAAAATGTAAACCATAACCATAACCATAAACAAAACCATAGTGGACATTATTGAGTGCACTCATTCAATCCCATAACACACCGCAATAACAAGCACACAACCGATGTACACTCAACGGCTAGAGAATACCTATAATGCACTGCGCGGGTCTTACCAGAAGATGGCACCTGCAGCTGAATCATCCATTCATACAATTTCCAAACCACTGGTCCAGTGTGGGTACAGCATAATTTCATACAGGTATAAATTTAAAAAAAAAAATATTATTAAATAGTTTAATGGAGGTTTATACTTAGTTTCCATGACAGAATTCAAGATAACTCTTTTCTGGAGCTGCCAGTTTGCTAAGTTTCAAATGATTATTAAACAGCAAACACAAACTATTCAAAGGCGGCAGCCCTTCTATCACACTATGTCTGAAATCACTGACTCGTTTTCACTCCTTCAGATGGACTATATTAGTGGACTAATGTAGGGGATAGTGAATGAGGGTATAAGGGGTGATTTTGAACACAGCACAGAACACTTGCAGTCTCTACTAATGAGCTGATGAGTTCAATCAGGTGTGTTAGATGAGGAAGACATCCAAGATGTGCAATTTAATGAATGGGCTCCCAATACTAGGATGGTGGACAGTCAAAAAGTGAAATTAGATGCAGATTGATGCATGTGACTCAGATGGAGCAGTAGAGCATCCTAAAATATGAGTTAACCTTAATTAACCTGTTGTTAACCTGTACACAAAATTACCAACTTATTAAATAGCTTCTATGACAGAGTGATAGCACTGGTTTATCATTTCACTTTTCTAATGAAGCTGTGGGTGCACATACACACTGTTAGCGCTCAAACACACTACATTTAACCCATCGTTTACATCCCTAACATTTGTTACAGAACAAACACACATATGCACACGATAAGGGGCCGATAAGAAGGCCTTGGGTTTACCCATCACTTTGCCCCATGATGAAAAAGATGAATACATAAAATTAGTGATATTAATATATCTACAAATATCACTGGGTCCCACATTCCTGCTATAGCTCCTTCAGTATGTGAACGTTAACAGTAAAATAACATTCTGCAGCATTCATTTGCAGATAATGGAAGAGTAATTTGTCTGGGAAGCCAAAGCTTAAGCAATAATTTGCAACTCATTAAAACAACAGTCACTTATTAGAAGTACAAAACAAGGATTTGTAAATAATAATGTCAGAGGATTTCGATATAAAATCCTAATAATCTCTTTGCTAAAGTAAGGAAACTTTGCTTACTTTGCTCCTGTAAACAAACGCTGGTTTTCACGAGACTCACCAGTGCATGTGCAACGCTGAAATCATACATCACCCTCCCGGAGCTGCTTCTGTGCACAACTGTTGGCGCAAGCTACATTAAAGTGATTATTACGTTTTGAATATGGATATTTTTCTTACAAAAATGCATGTTAAATAAAAAGCGCCCATCCTTAGTAAAAAGTGTCTCACACGGCTCTGGGGGGTGAACAAAGGCCTAATTTTCATTGTTGGCTGAACTAACCCTTTAAAGCACAGTTTCTTGGTTATTGAAGGATAAAGGCTAACTGCCCTCTCTGATTGTTTTTTCCCACTGCACACAAGTACAATTTAACCATCCCTACAGCACAACAGATGAAGGCCAGGTTTGATCCTGAACCCATTAGATCACAGAGAAGGCAGAGAGAAAATTCATAATTAAGACTTCAACGTTAACATTCTGCTTATAGTTTCATTTTTATATCCTGAAGAGGAAAAACCACAGATTAATATTCATGAGGTGAGAATTTGACCGTTCTCAGTCAAATTTCAGTGAATTTGTTCGTAGGAACGATTCTGTGATTCATTTGAGTCTTACTCTTTTTTTATTATTATTTCGTTATTTTGTATTTACATTTATATGGTTACAACTTCTCTGTATTAACTAGATGCTTATATTAGCATGCATATTACTAGCATATTGGTTGTTTATTAGTACTTTTAAAGCACATAGTAATGCCTTATTCTGCATGACCATGTTTTAGCTCCCTTAATCCACCTCATACCTAAACTAAATAACTATTTATAAGCAGCAAATTAGTTTACTGAAGGAAAAGTCATAGCTAATAGTGAGAATTGTCATGAATATTAAAGTTCACAATCTGGGAATCTAAAACATAATACATTGATGTAACTGTTACATATAGTTTATACAAAAATCTGGTCATGGATGCCCATTTGTCAATACAGTGCTAAATTCGTGCTAAAATGAATTAAGCTACTTAATGAATTTGCTTAGTTATGCTTTGTGTCTAATATTTATGTAGTAATTGTGCATTTGTATATTTTCAATGTATCACGTTTTTTATTTAAAGGGGTCATATGATGCTTTTTTAAAGATCATTATTTTGTGTATTTGGTGTAACAGAATATGTTGACATGCTTTAATTTTCAAAAAACACATTATTTTTCAAATACTGTACATTATTGTAGGTCCTATATTAGGGGTCGACCGATATGTGTTTTTCAAGGCCGATGCCGATACAGATTATTACAGATCAAGTAGACCGATAACCGATATTTTGAACCGATATATATGTCTGGTGTAAAAATGAAAATTAATGTCAAAATTAAGAATAACAAGGGCTCTGACAAAAACTGCCTTCCCTGGTGTTGGTTGAGTGTAGTACTACCACAGTAAACTCTTTATTTTAAAGAGTTAAACTCTTTATTTTTGGCAAACAAAGGGTTTACTATTAACATTAAAACATGGAAGAAATAGCGTATTGTGTGATTATTCTTTTCAAAAAAAGTTGTAATAATTGTTGTAGTAGTCAGGGGTTAAAGCAAAAAAAACAAAAAACTTTTGACTGAAAATATTTCCTCGGCCAAACCCCATTCCTCAGCCATACCTGTCACACACCCAGTTTAAGAGCAGTGTTTTTCTTCTTGTAATCAGAAGCGCTTGTCCTCCTAATTAAAAAAAAAATGAAGGAGCACTTTCTGATCAATAATCAAAAATTCTGATCAAAAATTAGCCTTCCTAATATGAGGTGAAGTGATTTACAGGCCATTTTCTTTTTACCTTTGCAATGGCATCATTTTCATCTGTAAAATTCAAAAATGTATGTTTATAAGCTTTTTAAAATTTCTATTTAAAACAATATAATAAGAAGTAGAATAAGACAAATAAGTTACGGGGGGCGTGGCAGAGTCTTAACTTTGATAAAGAATATCTCTTTGGTTTTGAGACTTTAGTCTTTGCAACTTCAGGGATCTTATCTATGCACTATCAGCTTGTAACGCTCCAAAGAGAAAGGAAAACTTGAAATCACATCATATGACCCCTTTAAATATGTAGCATGTGTGGATGTGTGCCACCTCTCTGTTGTTTTTTTCTGTTGTTTTGGATGATGGTTCAGTACAGCGAGTAACTGTCTTACTAAAAGCAAACCTGGTGGCACATTAAGCTCCACAGAGAGCCGTGAGAACTTATGGGACCAGATTAATCAGCCCGGCCCAGATGTGTCTCGATGGCTTTGGTAATAAGAACAAGATGCTTCCTGAGACTCGGGGGGTCCCTCAGCGGTTCACAGCTCCAGATCTGATGCTGCAGGCCGCCCCCGAGTCCTCTCAAAGAAAGGGCAAATGTGAACTCTGCTCAAATGCCAAAGCTGTTTGCTTCATTTGTTCTGCTTCATACAGCATGCTGGACGTCCAGAGGAACTACAGCTGAGTCTCTGTACTGATTAGGGTTGTGAATCAAGAGCTAGAACATGTTTTCATGACCTTCAGTTTAATTAATGAGTCAGTTAATGAAGTAAAAAGACACTAGATACAAAGACAATAAGTTGACATCCCATCTTTTTACAGATGCACTGATATTGAGAAGCGATATGGTAACATTATTTTAAGGTGACATAGTTACTGTTCTTACTATAGTAATAACAGTAAATTATGCATAATTACAAGCAGCTAAGCCTAAACCAAACCATAACCCTATTCCTTACTTTATTAGTTAATATATTTATTTGTGTAATTACACTGTAACAACGTCACCTTTAAATAAAGTGTAACCATGTTCATTTGTGGCCACAATATCTTTTTCCCTGAATCGGTTTGAGCTGTTCTCATCTTCTCAGCTTTCTCAAAGATGCTATAAGAATTGTTAAGGAACTGGTTTACAGGAATTGAATTAATCCATAATCTTTAAATTCTTTGCAATTCACATCATTAGTGTCAATACAATTATATATACATTCTTATTTTTTCCGCATGATATTTCATTAAACCTTTAGATCATTGTATTAATTCATCATTGGATTCATTCAACGATTCATTTTTCCAAACCCCTCCTTTGCGAGATGCTAATCTGCGGTGATTGGTCCGATTGGTCACATTTTAATGTCATCATGCCTGTAATGCCTGATAAAGCAGCGTTTGTGAGTGCAGTGCTGCTTTGTGTACAGCGTTACCGGGGAAACCGCTATTTTTACCACTCCAAAATCAGCACCTAGTGGCAAAGAATGAATTTGCATTTTCATTCAGACCAA
>NW_015547661.1:361867-382989 GCF_001515605.1 Sinocyclocheilus anshuiensis | reverse complement strand
TGCAGTGCTGCTTTGTGTACAGCGTTACCGGGAAAACAGCTATTTTTACAGCTCCAAAAAAATCAAAGAATGAATTTGCATTTTCATTCAGACCAAGTTTTCAAGTTTTCCTGGGTCTGCGCTAGGGATGGGCGATATGGGCTTAAAAAGATATCACGATATTTCTGGTATTTATTGCGATAACGATATCAATGATTGCACACAGAAATAGGTCAACAACTAAACTTTATCGTTATTATCACGGGAAGACTTATTCTTATCGTGGGGAGAATTTTTACTGGTATATCGCAAACGATAAGATATCCCTAGTCTGTGCTCAACAAGCGGGAGGGCAATATGCTAAAGTTTCATGTTGACATCAACATGAAACGGCTTGGGATTCATTATAAAAATTATACGTTTAAATGATTCAGAGTCAGCTCTTTCTTTTGAGAGAAAATAACTTTATACAAGGTGCACTTTCAGATTTAAAACTTTGCAGGATGTTTTCATTCACTTTTCAGCTAATTTTCAAAAATCCATAATAGGGGCACTTTAAATATTTTAAAATCGTAATCATTTCCTAAAGTTCAATTACATTATGTTCAGTGTCAATTTTAACCTTAAAACAATTTGAGTTATCGGAAATACTCGTTAAGCTAGATGTTTTCCTTGTGTGACTTTTTCCTTTAGGGTTGTAAAATTGCCTGCATATTTCGGCACTTTGAGGTGTTGTGGAATGTGCATACGAAATGTCTGTAGCTATTGTGAATTAGTGGAATTAGAAGTAGAATTAACTATTTTATAAGTGTATTTATGCATTTATTGGATGTGTTTATTCGAAGAAATGCACACTGCATTGAAGGCACACATTTTTAACAATTCTTGAATGTGAATGTTGCTGGGAATCGAACCCATAATCTTGGCGTTAATAATAATAAATGATTAAAAATAAATAAATAAAAATAACATTAAAATAAAATAATTTAATTTTTAAATAAAAAAAATACAATACAGTTTATAATATTCACATTTTCTGAAAAACTGTTGTTTCAAAAAGTGGTTGTTAAATACAGCTTGTATTTAACTCCTGTTCACTTTTTTTGTAATCTGTCAGAAGTGTTAATGTTAAAAGTTTACCGTTTTTTTCCTGATTTTATTCATAGTATGTTTTCTTTGAAGCGAAACATAATCACGCCCAGAATTTAATCGGGTTAATGAAGAAGCAGTTTATTTAAATAAGCCAATCTCTGAAACCTGTGCGGTCAGAGTTACTTCAGTCACAATCTAATGCTATTGCAGTGCAGTGTTTCTAATCGCGTCTTGTATCATGATGTTCAGTGTTTCATAAAATAGTCGGCAGTACCCAGTCCCAGTCTCTAGAAGGACACTCAGCTGCTGTATAGGTGTACAAATGACGAGGGCCGCTGGAAGTGATTTATTGATTCCTCCCCTCCTTCCTCATGTCCCTGCAAAGACAAATTAATGTAAACCCATCCAGGCATAGATCAGGCTGCCGTATTTAAACATGCGGCTCCAATCAGTAGCATGTCAATTATTCATGCTCGTTAATCGGGCTTTAATTGGTGTGGGACTCCGTGTAGGGTCATTATTTCTGACGAAACGCCAGCTGATGTCGGCAAGGTACATAATGTTGTCCTTTCCCAGAGATGCATGCGGTGGAAATACATGCATCACTGTACCTCTTGAAAACCATTGGTTTCTATTTCTCAAGGGTCCCTCAGGAAATTAGCTGCACAGTTCCGGCTCATTTTCTGTTTTAAACCACTGATACACACTAAAAGGACTTCGGGGCGTCAGTAAATGTCAGAGGAAATGTCTCAGTGTTTATTTCATCCATACATCAATGTCCGTAAGTTGTTGAAATATGAAAATATCTTCTTTTGTGTTCCACAGAAGAAAGAAAGTCATACAGGTTTGGAACATGATGGGAAATGATGAGAAAATGTTCATTTTTGGGTGAATTATCTTGGGGTGCTACACAGTAAATTCCCGAATGTTAAATTAACACTGCTCGGAGCATATATGGTCCCACTCTAAAAGAGTGTTAAAGTAACACTGAAGCAGTGTTAAAGTTAATGAGATAATTAAGTGATTAATTAAGTGCTGATTAATCATTAGTGATGAACAGCTGCTGTTAACAAGCAGAATCACTGAAGAAAAGAGAAACACAAGAACTACAACTGACTTCAGCCACAGCCTTAGATGAAATCAACTGAAATAAAAGAAGACATTAAATCTCTCAAGATCTCAGCAGAAGATGATTAATCATCTCCACAAACAGCATCACCAGCTTCACACATTACTAACCAGTTTGACTTTATTTCTGGAGTATCTAACACAGAAGTTCTTTATTGAGAATTAATGTTGAGATGTTTTTTTTTCTTCAACTTACCGTTTTTGTGAATAGTGGTTGCTTCAGTTGCCTCTTGACCCTTGACATGTTAAATTTAAGTTTCTCTTTGGGTGGCACAATTGTGTGTATTAAACACATATGTGACGGCAAGGAGCTTATGATAAAATCATATCATGTGGCTTACTCTCTGATTGCAATTTATCTAAGACTGTAGTGCTTTAATGAGCTCTATGATGTTGCAGTTATATGAAATAATGTAAGAAAAACTTAAGTGACTTTTATAAATATGGTTCATGCTGCGCCAAACTGTACAGATGTTCTATACTGGTGTGCAAAGTGTTTTTAAAGCTTTTCATATAATTTCATTAATATGCAGTAGTGATAAATAACAAACTATATTACTCATTACCACTGCTGACATCCGTGAACCTGGCTACAGGTTATAAAGTGGTTTCAATTCTGGCACTCATAGACATGAAGAATCAGCATGTGAATCTCAGCGATGGTGACAAAATATTCAGATAATTTTTGTGTGATTTTTGAACGTGACAAAACAAGGCAGTAAAAAGTCACAACAAAAAATAACAAAAATAAAAGCAAATAGTAAAAATAAAAGCAAATACTAAGACGATGCAGCTGCATCATTTATTCATGTCGCAATGCATGCTGGGAGCCATGGATGAGTTATGATTGGTGCACCCAGAATGCACTGCAGCATGAATCTGATGATCGTCACCATTGTTGAGATTCATAGCTGATTCTTGATGTCTGCGCGTCTAAACTGTACAGATGTTCTATACTGGTGTGCAAAGTGTTTTTAAAGCTTTTCATATAGTTTCATTAATATGCAGTAGTGATAAATAACAAACTATATTACTCATTACCACTGCTGACATCCATGAACCTGGCTACAACATGACAACAACACCATTATCAAAAAGACAGCCAACATAATCTAAACACATTTTCTCTTGGTTTTTCTTACCATAACCAATGTGCTTCATAAACACAGTTACAGCAACCAGAGAAAAACCAATGTTAAAAAGTCAAGGGCCAAGAGCCCAACTAAAGCAAACACATATCTCCACAACGGTGACTTCAAATTGTATTATTTTCAATAAACATTAACATCTAAATCTCTGTTGATTCTTAATAAGAAATTTTTAGACGCATGACAAACAACAATTCTAACTGGTTAGTAATGCATGAAGCTGGTGATGCTGCTGAGATCTTGAGAGATTTAATGTCTTCTTTTATTTCAGTTGATTTCATCTAAGACTGTGGCTGAAGTCAGTTGTAGTTCTTGTGTTTCTCTTTTCTTCAGTGATTCTGCTTGTTAACAGCAGCTGTTCATCACTAATGATCAATCAGCACTTAATTAATCACATAATTATCTCATCAACTTTAACACTGCTTCAGTGTTACTTTAACACTCTTGTAGAGTGGGACCATATATGCTCCAAGCAGTGTTAATTTAACACTCGGGAATTTATTGTGTACTAACGATAATTGTTTTCTGTTGATTGCTCTATAGCAGTGGTTCTCAAACTGGGGTACTCGTACCCCTGGGGGTACGTGAGATGACGGTGGGGGGTACGCGAACAAAATTCTAAATTTTTGGCATTCATTTAATACCCCAACTTGAAGCAACATTAAAACCGAACGTATTTCTGACAAGCAAAATGCCGCTTCTAATGTAAAAACAGGAAAATGGGGGTGCCGTAAACGGTCAAATACATTATATCCAAACAGCTTACCTCATCTTTTGCGGTCAAAACTGACTGCATCCATCCACACAAGCAGCGTGCATGCGATAGGATTGCCAGCTGAATATGCTGCTTTAACAAATCGCGCTGCTGTTCAATGTATCTTTAAAGTAGATCTTCGCTTAATAGCATGAATAGCAAATATTGATGCGGACTGAGATCGATTTAAACTCTCTTCGATACAGACACACTGTATTGTCCTTTAAGGTGTGACTGCGGTCTAAGTGGAAGAGAGGGGGTATGCAGAAGAATGTTAAATGCCCCAGGGGTACGCCACTGTAAAAAGTTTGAGAACCACTGCTCTATAGAACCATGATGGTGTTTTGTAATTGTGTGTATGACTTTGTATGAGTACTGGTTATGTTTTATGTACAGGCCACTTATAATGAACTCTGAATTTGCCCTCTGTGTTATCATGTTGTTAGGGGTAGCCTACATTTTAAGTTAAAAAGCTAATTTTGGTTGTTTAAGTAGATTATGAGGGTTTTAATAGAGGGTGCTGTGAGTGGTTGCTAGGGCATTTCTAGATAGTTTCTGGTGTATTATTGGTGACAGTAACTTAGCAAGACTTTTCGAGGCCATTGCTATGTTGTTGCTAGGGTGATCAAAGGAATTATGGGAGACTGAGATGTGAAAACATCAAAGTTTAGATAAATAGTGCAAAAAAGGCGAAAGGTTTTACAACCATGTCCTTTCATATGATTACTTACTGAGCAAATCAAAAAGAGACACAGTGTATCTCTGGGGGCAGCAAGTATGTGTTTTGTAGGGTCTGGTGTTTTCATGCTTGCATGCATCGAGCTGCAGAGATTGTGGCTGATGTGGTGAGAATAAACTGTGTTTGTTCTCTTCCTCCTTTTGTTCTTCCTGTGTCTGTACGCATGAAGGCACAGTATGTATGTACACTACTGTTCAAAAGCTTGGGGTTAGTAGATTTTTCATTTATTTTTGAAAGAAATTAATATTTTCAGTCAGTAAAGATGTTAAATTCTAAAAAAAAAAATATATATATTTGTATTAATCTAAGAATTTAAAACTTTCTGTTTATCAAAGAATCTTGAAAAAAAAGTGTTTAATGCTTTTCAAGTAAAGTGAGTTAAGTAATCAGATTAATTACTTTTTTCAAGTAACTAGTAAAGTAACAAATTTTGTTTTTTAATATACAAGAAACTATGTGAGTTAATTTTTCAAATTAGTTAATTTGTTAAATAATACAAATTCTGGTGAAAAAAAAGAAACACCTGAAAAAAAAGGGTTGATGCTTTTCACAAAAATATTCAGCAGCAGAACTGTTTTCAACATTGATAATAATCAGAAAAGTTTCTTGATCAGAAAATCAGCATATTAGAATGATTTCTGAAGATCATGTGACACTGAAGACTGGAGTAATGATGCTGAAAATTCAGCTGCGCATCACAGCAATAAATTACATTTTAACATATATTCACATAGAAAACAGTTATTTAATATTATTTTAAAATATTACTTTTTAGGATATTTTTCAGTATCAAATAAATATAGCCTTGGTGAACATAAAAGACTATCACATTTTTTTTTAAATCTTACCAACCTCAAGTTTTTTAACTGGAAAAAAAAGAAACACCTGAAAAAAAAGGGTTGATGCTTTTCACAAAAATATTCAGCAGCAGAACTGTTTTCAACATTGATAATAATCAGAAAAGTTTCTTGATCAGAAAATCAGCATATTAGAATGATTTCTGAAGATCATGTGACACTGAAGACTGAAGTAATGATGATGAAAATTCAGCTGCGCATCACAGCAATAAATTACATTTTAACATATATTCACATAGAAAACAGTTATTTAATATTATTTTAAAATATTACTTTTTAGGATATTTTTCAGTATCAAATAAATATAGCCTTGGTGAACATAAAAGACTATCACATTTTTTTTTAAATCTTACCAACCTCAAGCTTTTTAACTAGTGTAGATGTGAACGCGTTTCAGTTACATATGGATTTGAAAATTTGGTAACACTTTAGATTAGGGAACACTATTTACCATTAACTAGTTGCTTGTTAACTATTGGCTGTTTATTAGTACTTATAAAGGACATATCGATGCCTTATTCTGCGTGAGCATAATCTAGATCCCTTAATCCTTCACAATAACATAATTACCACAACAACTAGTTATACTTACTACCAATAACCAGCAAATAAGCAGTTTATTGATGGAAAACTTAATAGTAAATATGTGTGCCCAAATCTAAAGTGTTACCAATTTTTTTTATACCTACACATTTTCAAGAACAGTTTAAACCTAGTGACAAAAATGCCAAATTATTTAATATTTTAAGAGACTTATTTTGTGCATGTTTCTGCATGTTAGTTTGACCACATGACATTGTTGGTTGTCGGTCACACCACATTTCTTTGGTTTGGTTTGGCAGTGAAGCAGTTCTGTTTTTTTGTTTTTTTTTAAGAAATAATAATAAAATATTACACCAACCTACTTCTTTAAAAAAAAAAATATTTATTTTATTTAAGCTTTTTCTTCATTATGATATCAGACAATGATAATAGAATTATGGTTAAAGTGCACTGCCAAATATACTGCATTTATGGTAAACTAAAATATACTTTATAATTTCCATTGAAACTTGTAAATTTGTAATTACACATTTGTAATGATGAATTTGCAATTTAGCGCATGCAAAAATATATATGTTTAATATTAACTTTAAAAGTAATATTGAAAAACATAATACATTATGTTAGTCGACACATCAAAATTATGAAAGTAGAACTTAATTTGACGTGTATTAAAAAACGTAGTCATAAGAAGTGTGTCTCTCTCACTTAAGTACACTTAAATGCCATTTATTTCATTAATTTTCATTCATATGATATGCAAATACAGCTTTTTAGAATATACTTATTAGGGGTGTGCCATATCATACCGTCCACGATAATAACGGTATAAATTTTTACATGATAAAAAAGTGTCATATCGCGATATCAATGATATAGTGACGCGATGACGTATGGCGGATATACGTTCCCTAGTGCGCACAACAACAACACCACCACAAACCCAATAGCTGTGTTCGACTTGAAGCAGCGCTGCGCAGACTGATCGGTGTATGACATCAAAGTATGGCGAGACGCATGCAGTGTAAATTAGGGGTAAATAAGGGGCAAGTCACTCTCGCGGTATTTTGACGTCATACACCGATCGGTCTGCTTCAAGTCGAACACACAGCTGCTGCTGCCACCTTATGACAATAGATTTACACTTCGAATTAGGTAGTCTGTCATCGATGACAGTAGCTCATTGGAAAAGGATGGAAAATGCCCTTCATTTTGTTTGCACTACTAAATGCTGCTGCCTGCCATCTGCAATCACCAATAAAACGTTCCATTTTTTTTTCCTATATCGTCATAAATATCGTTATAGCAAATATTCTTGAAATATCGTGATATAATTTTGAGGCTATATCGCCCACCCCTAATACTTATAAGATTTGAAGTACACTGCAAGTGCACATTCGATATTTAAGCGCACTTCTTTTTCACAAGGGCTAGCAATGTCCAAAACAGAGTTACCAGTGAAAGCAGGATTTGTCCCATCAGGGAAGACATGTCCTTCAGGAAGAAATTACCACGACTTTCATCTCTCCCACCTTCTCTCCTTTCATCTGCTTCTCTCTCTTCCTCCCTTTATCTATCAGAGTCACTCAGGAAGAAATAGCACAGGTTTCTCTCTGAATCTACTCCTCCGCAAGTGGAAAATTACCCATGAGCCCCCGGGGCATCGCTGAGAGCTGAGGCGACCAATTAGCAGTGCAGCGAGCCTGAGAGTCCTGAACTTCAATCATTTGCAGTAAAGTTACAGATCACTGTGAAAAAAAAACAAACCAAAATGATATACTTGATAATTAGGGCTGATTCAGTCTGAAGTATGAGGAGCAGTAGTGATGCTTGCCTCAGCAAACACCTCTAAAAATAGACAATATTATAGCGATTCTTGATAGTCCTACACTGAATACATAATTCTTGTCAAATATAGTCGTAGGGAAGACAGATGGTGTGTTTTATGAACTTATAATGCCTTCTTAATTTGAGCATTCTGCCATATGAGCACTTTTATTAACACTTTGTGGAGTATTTAACTGGTTTCCTTCCTTATTGACTCACGTTGTGAGAATGTGTGTGTGAAGAGGCTTTCCATAAGAAGTGTTTCCTCTTCAGGAAGGAGCTCCATGCAGCCACTTCCTGTGACTGTTCAAGCCATCCCAGCCGTAGTTTATATATTTATTAATACACGATAATTAATTCAGTGGTGTAAACGTGTGAGATTTAGCACTTAACAGACGATTATATTCAAAAACAACACATCTGAACAATAAAAAGCAGAATCCAAAACCCTCGCTGAAACGTTGCTAAAGTGTTCTGCTAAAGTCAAATACGCTGCATTGGTGCATTAGATAGATAACACAGGAGCTTATCTGCATGGACAGTTAAAAGTGACAGTGGAGTGACAGAGAGCTGAGATAAGAGTAGAGACTAATGCATGTTCAGTAGCCTGATGGTCTGAGGCACAAACGCTGGATGAGTTACACACTGAAGTCAGGTTTAGGAGTATGAATAATGATGTTTCCTTTAGAAAACACCAGCAGTAACAAACGAGGAGCACACAGATACATTCATGTGACTCAAAGAGTAGGACATGTGTTTGAATGCAAGACGAGTCACTCTGGTAAAAAGCCTCAAAATGCATCATGTAAAATGCATAATAATAAGTAATGATGATAAAAATATGTTGTTAATAATACTATGCATAATGTAAATGTATAATAAATAATAATAATAAATGTGTATAATGTTGTAAATAATAATACACATCAAATGCAGGTGGTACACCGCACTTAAAAGTTCAATTTGGATTAAATTTGGATTTACCAAATGCATAAGGCAAATGTATAATAATAATAATAATAATAAATAACTACAACAATGTTTATATTCGTATTGTTATTATACAATAATAATTATTATTGATACTTTTAATAATAGTACAACAACACATTGTGATTATTCAAATTTTGAAGATGGTACTCAACTTATACTCAAATTGTATGTTATAATAATAATAATAACAATAACAATAATATGCATTATTTTAATTACAATACATTATTTAGGTATTATTTAAATAATATTATATATTTGTTAATATTTTGAATTAACTGTTATTTCTATATTTTCAGTTTATATTTTATTTTTAGTTTACATGTTAGTAATTTTATTTTTATTAGTTTATTTTAAATTTACCTTGAATTTATTTCAGTTTTAGTTTCAGTAATTTTAATATGTCAGCGTAACCTTATTTTAGTTAGTTGCCAAGGCAACATTTAAAAAAAAACATATTTCATCTAATATATCTTGGTTTCAACTACCAACAATGTTTATAATAGATTTAGTTTTAGTTAACAATAACAACACTCATAAAACTTTCCTTGTATTCCTTATTGTATTAAACAGCAAAATGAATTCTGGCATTTAAATCATCAAACAAACACATCTTTATGTTCAGCCTTCTCATAATGATATTCCGTTTTAGTGCATGTGTGTGTGTGTGTGTGTGTGTGTGTACTGGTATTCCCTACATTAGGGGACCAAATGTCACCACAAATATAGTAATACCAGTAAATTTTGACCTTGTGGGGGATTTTTTTTGTTACCCATGAGAAAACAAGCTAATGTATAATAATACAGAAGAAATTACAAGTGTTTTGAAAATGTAAAAAGGCCTGTAGTTTAGTATGAGGGGTAGGGTTAGGTGTACTTTATGTAGGGCTGGGCGATATAGCTAAAAAATGTATCAACGATATAATGTTTCATATCGTTCGGTATCGATAATTATTGACATTTTTTATAACCTTTTTTAAAACAAAGAGCAATAGAAAATAATGTTTAAATTTAACCACTGTATTTTTAAATTAACCCAATTTATTGAGACAAACAACAAATATTTTTGTTTTAACAGTCAAACACACAATAAAAATTAAACAAATATCTAATTTCTAATGTTTTATATGCAGATTAAATAGGTCATAAGGAAACTTTTGTCTTGTCTCCCGAGGCCACAGGAGGGCGCAATGAGCAAAATAATGCAGCACATTTAAATAGTCAACGCAAGGACATAAGTCTATAAAAAAAACGTGCATTACGTCTACATTAACTCATATAAATCAAATATAATTTTGTAAATTGCATAAACAATTATGAACAAAACAGCATCATGTATTTATGCATTGCTTAATCCAAAGAGCCGAAGCGCCATTCACTTAGATTACATTTAAAAACATATGAGACGCAGTGAAAAGGAATAAACCTCATAAAAACGTGCATTACGTCTAAATTAACTCATAAAAATCACATATAATTTCATAAATTGCATAAACAATTATGAACAAAAACAGCATCATGTATTTACGCATTGCTTAATTTCAAAGAGCCGAATCGCCCATCACACAGCTTGCATTTAAAAACATAAGAGACGCAGTGAAAGGGAATAAACCTCCACAAATTTGCGACGTGTTTTCTAAAAGTTTAAACTGTTTTAACTTTGCATGGCTACATCTCTTGTGTGAGACCAGGTGTGCCTCACACGTCCTGGGCTGCTTTTTCCAAAAGCTTCGTAAGCCTAAGAAGTTCGTAAAAACGATCGTACGACTGATTTTAATATTATGGTCTGTTTCCCAAAAGCATCGTAACTTAAGTAGCACTTGAATATCATCGTAGATCTACGAGTGCTCTGTGTCAGGGTTCTGTCACTTCGGTCTAGTTTATTCATGGTTTTGTGACAGAGCCCGGACACTCCCATCATGTCATGTTTTCATGTGAGCGCGGCTTCGAGCGTGCCCGATCCGTGCGCTCTCTTGTCTGAGTGCTTTGTTTCATGTTGCAGCATGGTGTTCGGATCCCGGCACTCATGTCTTGTTCAGACTCAGTTTCGGTTTGGTGTTTCGGGGTTCAGACACTCGCGCTCCATGTTCTGTTTTGTTGTGGGAGCGTGCGGTCTCGAGTTCGCTCTGGCCGTACGCTCTTCTGTCCTTGAGTCTTGTGTTGTTGCACGCAGCTCCTGTTTTCGGCAGTGTGCTTTCATGTCATGTCTTGTGCTGTGTAGCACGCAGCTTGTGTTTTTCATTGGCTGCGTGCTTTCATGTTGTCATGTCTTGTGTGAAGTATTCTCATTAGCTGCATGTTCGTGTCTTGTTTTGTGTGAGCACATGGCTTGTGATTGTTTTGCTGGCCATGTGCTTGTGTTTTTGTTTTGTGTGAGCAAATGGCTTTTGTCTTTGTTTCCTGTGTGCCATGTGCTCTCATGTCAATTGTCTTGACCCCACCCATCTTGTTACCTGATTATTGGTTAATTTGCCCCACATGTGTTCCCTCGTTACCCTCCTCATTTGCTCTCTATTTATTCTCCTTGTGTTTGCAGTCCCGGGCCAGTTCGTCGTCGAATGTTCCCTGTCGTGTGCCTTGTCCTGCCATCCAGTCAAGTTGCCAGCTGTATTTTCCCCTATGGGGTAGTTTTTGTTTGTTTTGTTTTGTTTCTGCCTTTAATAAAGCCCTTATCTTCCTGCAATATTGAGTCCTCGCTCCGTCCTTCATCCCCAACCCTGACAAAACCAACCGCCTGCTGACTGCATGTATCTACTACAGTACATGGATCCATTCCGTATAACTAAACACAGCAACATAAACATGACAAATCAAAACATTATCGGCTCCCTATTTATTCTCCTTGTGTTTGCAGTCCCGTGCCAGTTCGCCATCATTCATCATCGAATGTATTCTGTCGTGTCATGTCCTGATCCTGCCTTGCCAGTCGGTTTCCCCTACGGGGTAGTTTCTGTTTGTTTTATTTTATTTTGTTATTAATAAAAGCCCTAATTCCTCCGACAATTTTATCCTCGCCTCATCCCTTCATCCCCGACCTTGACACTCTGGAGTAATCATAAAGCCCTAAGTGCATCGTAAGAAGACAGATTTATGCGGGTCACCTGCACGACAATCGGCAGATTGCACCTTTAACTTTATTCAAGTGCAATGTGATTATAATATAAAGTTTTGATTGTACTTTATTGTACACTTTATTACTCGTTTTTTATGAATTTATAAATGAAATAATTAAAAAAAGCAGGACTGAACAATAAATGAATAAAAGAAGTAATGTAGGAAATTGTATTATTATGTAAAGTATAATATTATATGTATAAATATGATATATAATGAAAATCATGGTCTACGAGTGCTCTGGAGTAATCGTAAAGCCCTAAGTGCATCGTAAGAAGACAGATTTATGCGGTCACCTGCAGGACAATCGGCAGATTGCACCTTTAACTTTATTCAAGTGCAATGTGATTATAATATAAAGTTTTGATTGTACTTTATTGTACACTTTATTACTCGTTTTTTATGAATTTATAAATGAAATAATTAAAAAAAGCAGGACTGAACAATAAATGAATAAAAGAAGTAATGTAGGAAATTGTATTATTATGTAAAGTATAATATTATATGTATAAATATGATATATAATATAATTAATGTAATATAATAAATATAATATAATAGTTATTATATCCGAGTGATATGATATGATAAGATAAGATAATAATTGTTATTATATCCGAGTTGTCTGGAACACAGCATTAGGTTAACATTTCAATAAACGAGCGTGAACTACAATTATGAGCCATTCTATAAGGTGACATTTCAGCACTTGACAAACGGATAGCAACTCCTAAAAAGCACTTAAAGCACGTCTACGTGCGATTGCGTTAAGTGCATTTTTGGGAAAAGCACGTGAAACAATGACGAACGATCGTAAAATGACTCGTAGAAAACGCTCTTAAGCTCTAGGATCAATCGATATCGAGAAACTCAGCCCTGAAAAGTGAAGCTAATCTCTACTGCGCAGACTCTGGCTCCAAATGACGTCATTTACTCAAGATGGCAGCGGCCATACTGAGATGCTTTGACTTCACTTTTCTATAGTGGAAGGAATAGGAGACACGTCGTCCATCTTTTTTACATTCTATGTGTGAGACGCGAGTGCAGCAGTCATATTTGTCCGTCTAAAAATGAGCTAAATATGCGTTCTGTGTGAATGGCTTAGTTTCGGTTTTAACCTAATCATGATCTTCTCCACATTGAGCTTCTATATTTCTCTAATACTTTGAATGCATAAGGGGCCGTTCACATATCGTGTCTTTTGCGCGCACAAGTTTGTTATTTCAAATGTAGACGTGCGGCAGGCACGCTCATAATGGAAGTGACGCGGTCGCGACGAGCTCATTTTTAAAACCCATTATAAAACTAAAAACATTTCAACTTTTCAGAATGCCGCAAGCGCACCGTGGGTCATGTGACAACAACCAACCAATCAGCTTAATCCTTTCCCGAAACAACATTGAAAGCTCAGCCAAGATGAAGGAACAGCTGATCATAGCTGTACAGGGATAGCCATTTTTAAATAAATTTAGTAGCAGAGCTACTGCAAGTGATTTTTAGTGTTGCAAATCCATTTATCCTTTGCTGAAACTTCCGCATCTTCATGGAGAGCGCAGGTCATGGCTGCTTAGCAACGGCAGACACCTCCGGAGCGCAAGCGCCCGAACGCTTTGGAAAAAAGCAGGCATGTGAACGGCCACTAAGATGCAACAACGTCACTTACATCATCATCACCGCATCTCGTGCTCCACTGATAACGCTCCCTGACGCACTCCTAACATTTGATTGTAATATTTTTTGCATTCAAATGCAAATGTTTATTTTAAATTCGACTAATATTCTTTTTTTATTCACAATCTCCTCATCACAGGCAGACACAGCACTCAATTCAGCATGTGTTCATGTTTGTGTGTGCTGTCTGCGTTACTCAGAGCACGTGCTTATATCCTGCACTATATCGAACATTTTTTATATCGTTATCGAAGAAGGTGTACCGTCGATAAATATCGATACTGTTTTATCGCCCAGGCCTAACTTTATGGTAAGGTCTTAGAAAGTACAGTTTGTATGGTAGATAGACCATTACGCCTATGGAATGAACCCATAAAACATGGAAACCAGTGTGTGTGTGTGTGTGTGTGTGTTGAAGGAATTACATTTTATCTGCACGCAAGAGAGATCAAGACAAAGAGCAATGCTCCAAATACCATCAGACGGCACTGAAACACACCGATCCGTGAGATCCATGAGTCACCATCACCATCTGTGTCACAGCATACAGATACGTGTGTGTGTGTGTGTGTGTGTGTGTGTGTGAGAGAGACAGCCATCACACAGCATCTCACACTACAGAGCGATTGAGCTGAGCTGAAAGAGGAAGCTGTGTGGACGTGGGACTGGGATAAAGTGTGTAAGAGCAGACGTTCATTGTTCTGAGCCGGCCGAGTGTGAGTGATGTGCATTAAACACAATGCACTGATCAATAGGAGATTAACAGGACGCTTTTACTGCATTATCTCTCCCTTATTCATTCCAGCAGATTGTTGATGTTCCTCTAATGATCATTATGAATATATTAAAAAATAACATGACAGGACTGTCATGTGCAGTGTGTTGCATCATGCGTAGTGACACGGTTTAAGTATCTGGTGTCTTTCAACTAAGAATGAGACTGATTTCATTTCATTTTAGCATCTTTAGTGGTGTGGATGTTCATAAATACTACAGTAGAGCAACCAGAACTAGAAACACCAACTAGTATCTACCTACTGTACCTGTAGAGCTGGCCACATACAGCAACAAAGTACCTGGCCATGAGAAGAATGCAGCATCCTGACTGACATTACACCTGTAAGTGACTGATCTGAAACAAACACAGAGGGAATCAACTCACAGCTGATTTCCAGTAGAGTGGGATGTTAGCATGTTGCTAAGATGACAACACAACACTCCTATAAGTTATCCACAAAAGATGCACACAATGTTGTCTTGGCAAACAGAAGCTATCTAGGTAGTTTTTAGGTTTTGGAATAGAAAAATAAAATTAAGATGTATTCAATTATTGTTATCATAAGTGCTATTAGAGTTATTATTGACCCTGTTTTATTTAAAATTAAAGGTTCACATCATAAGTTTCAGGTAAATCAAGATGACAGTTTGGTGACGGTCACTAACCCTTTAACAGTTTTATTTTAGCATATTTATTTTTTAAATACACTATTATAGTATTTATTACTATTACTATCATTTCAGTTTTAGTTTTAAGTCATTTTAGTACTTCACATTAAGTACTATCACACTAATCCTAAAGGGATAGTTCACCCAAAAATGAAAATTCTGTCATTAATTACTCACCCTCATGTCGTTCCAAACCCGTAAGACCTTCGTTCATCTTCGGAACACAAATTAAGATATTTTTGATGGAATCTGAGAGTTTAAGTCTCTGAATAATTTCAACCAAGAATCGATTTTGGGTTTAAAGTGATTAACAGAAATGATTCCAGATGCAGTCAGATTATCAAAATTTCTCTCAAATTTCACAGGCAAAAAATATCCATTGTCCATGGATAATCTTTCACCTTTTGGAAAAAATTCCCATTTGTGTAGAATTCCACCCGCTGTATTCTGCAGAACCGTAAATATGATTGTACTTTTAATGCCATTTTTTCTACTGAAAAATCACATGCTAGTAAAACTCTCTAGTATTTGCAAGTCATGGAGTGAGGAAGAATAATGAAATTGACGTAGTAAACATTCACAAATAGTCAGTTTGAGTAATCCAAGCAGTCTTCAACTGAAACTGTGTATGCGAACATTCATAAACAGACTCTTTTGCTACATTCTTAAAAAAATAAAAGGTTCTTTATTGGCATTGATGGTTCCATGAAGAACTTTTAACATCCTTATCAATGCACAAAAGGTTCCATAGTGGAATATGGCTCTTTAGATGATTAAAATGTTCTATCGCAGCACTGCAAAAACGTCCTTTAGGAGCCATTCATTTTAAGAGTTTTAACTTTAAGCTACGGTTTACTATTTTAATCTGACATTTCATCTGATTTGTGTGATGTCCCTTTTAAATGCACTACCGTTGTGAACACCAAAAGCAATGAGGCTCCGTATTCATGATGAATGTTTACATATTCATTGCGAACATACATTGTTAATATTGCCCAGCCTTTGTTTTGTTTATCATTTCTTCTATTACAGGTCAGTGAAATATATTTGGAAGCAGTGTTTTGTTTATATGGAGTGTTTGTTCCTTTTCCCATGAGCAGAGAGAGCTGCACTGCACACACAGGCAAGAGAATGTCTTGCAGTGCAAGTAATTTCCTGTTTGACTCAGATCCTGCCTGCTGGGTGGCAAACCTGTGGCCTGTGAGTCAGCAGAGAATGAGGCATAAACTTGCCCTCAGAGTGATCACAAAATAGTCTGTCTGCTGAGTCAAGCGACGTGTATTCGTTTCAGAAAAGTAGAGCAGGTCAGCCTGTCTCTGGTGCTCTGCTGGTGAGCGCGAGTTTGCATATCTCTGCGTGATGCAGCAAAGATTACTGAAACACTCTCTCATCGTATAGAGGGATAATATATCATACTGGAAGAGCAACATGGTATTTGTCTTGCAAATATCGCTGTTTTTCATAAAAATGTTGGAGCCTGACCTCTGAATGAACGGGTTTTCCGGGAGGGTGTTCATTATGCAAATGCTGCAGGTTGTTGTTCATTGTACTTGAGATGCTGCAGTCACGAGACGAACACGAGGCTTTGATCTCCACCTCTCAAAGGGGAACAGAAGAGGTGTTTACGTGCCAAAGTGCACATCATTGGCATGGCCGTGTGCTTTCCATGCAGGAGAAGCATCTATGTGCTGTTTGTGTAGTAATAGGAAGAGAAGCATGAACATTATGTCATCATTTGATCGCCATCATGCCATTCCAGACTTTTTCCTTTGTGGAAATCAAAGGAGAATTTTCCTGGACACTTTTTTGCATGTAATGAAAGTGAATGGCAGCTGAAGGTCTGTTCACACCAACACAAATGTTCACATGAAAATTAGGTTCAATTTCGCACACAGACCACTATGTAAAAAACAGCAGACGATAGGAATGAAAATGCAAACTCCCTGTAGGTGGCGCTTATAGAAAAGCAGAAATACCGCAGTTACCCTGGTACACTTGAAATTGTAAATAATTACTGGATTACATTTTACTATTTGGATTACTATTGGATTACTTTTCCAGATTTTGTTCTTCAAAATTTCATGTTTCATTCAATGTGTTACTTGTCATTTCTTTGTAATTATTTGTGAAATTTACTAGTAGTTTATGAGTAAAAATTGTTAAAAAGTAAATCCTGAAGTTTTTTCAGTGTACACAAAACAGTGTGAAAATTTCCGTTTTCACACACTTGCCACGGACAAACAGTATTTCAGTGTTTTCAAACAGCCATTCGGATTTATGTATTCAAAGTATCATAAAAGCAGTTTAATTTGTGAACTCTATTTCAGGTCTTCTGAATTTGCGTGATAGCTTTGTTAGAAACTAAATTATAAACAGACAAACAAAAAAAATCTAATGTCAGATTTTTTTCATTAAAATAATGGTCATTTTCCCTAAATACAAAAATAGTAACAAATCTCTTAAATTGCATTTTGTAGCAGCTGGCTGTATAATTTCATTATTAGAATACAAACAACAGAAACTGAGTTGGTTTTGTATGTGAATAGGATGATTTGGGTTCAGGACGTCCCAGCTTCAGGTTCTAATGGAGCTCATTGATTAGCCCTGGTCATTATGGGTGTTGGTCTTCTGTCCTGCTAAAGTGATTTCCTTTAGTGTTACAGCCCGAGGCAGCACTAAAAAATCACTGCTAATTACAGCCATTCACTCATTTTGGGAAAAGACACGACCTTGAGTTGCTGTTTGAAGGTCAGTCATGATGTCAGAGATTGCATTTCAGCAGCCTTGGTTTCTGACGTTTATTTCCCATTATTATTATTTTTTTTTTATTTTAAAAAGATGTTCGTTAAAGAGTTGTAAGCAACAAACTAAACCAATCGACTATGAGGTGAATCAAAACAAACTTAAGCATTCGAAAATCGGAAAAAGAGGCAAAGGTACAAGACGTATACTTAATGGTTTTAATGATGAAATTAACTACAATCCCATAAATCTTTGTGAATGACATAAAAACTGATGGATAAATATAAAACTATTGAGTCAAAGATGCTGAATATGTTACATCATTGGGTGCATGGGTGGGCATTAGAGTGTTGTTTTGGCATGATTTGCTTGTTTCGGCTCTGATTTGTGGAGATTCTCTTCAGAATCATGGGTAGTGTAGTTTTCCCACCCGGGAATTCCACTCTTAAACACGATTATTTAAAAAAAAAAAAAAAAATTGAAATACTGTCTTTAATAGTCTACTTTAAGTCTTGTCTTTAAACGATATAAAAGATATCATTAAAAATAACTTCTGCTAAGGAGAAAATAATGGGATTTTACTTTGGAAACCAAATGTTTTTAGATAACGTCATGTTGGTCAAGTGAGACAAGTCACAAATTTCATTAAATTCCAACATTTTCCCACAGATTCACACATTTAAAGGTAAACAGTAGTTTACACTCTTAAAATGATTGGTTCCAAAAGGTCGTGTTTGCAGAGATGTGATTCTTTAGATCATTAAAATTGTTCTGTTTACTGAAGGGTTCTTTGAGGAAACCGAAATGATTCTTCAAATAACTTTTCAGTGAACAGAACCATTTTTTAAATAATTTATAGAACCATTTTCCACTATAAAGAACCTTTTGTGGAATGGAAAGTTTCCATGGATGTTAAAGGTTCCTCACGGAACCACCGAATAAAAAACTTTTAATAATTTTTAAGAATGTAGCAAAATAGTCTGCTAAATGTCACCAAGCCATAATTTCATGTCAAAGCAGTGGTTCTGGGCATAAAGTCGCATTGCATTACATATCACACTTTGACGATAAGCTTATTGCAATAATCTTGTTTATGGATATTTTTTCATTTGGCTACATTTTGCTAACCCTGCAATTGGTTGCTTTGGCAGTTTTTATAAGAATGGTTTACGAAGGATTCACACAGAAATTCATTTTCACATGTTTCAGAAATGATAATACCTTTCAAGGAACTTGCGCCCCCCTGCAATACACAGCCTTCAGCCCACACTTTAGGATTGCATAATTCACATCCTCTGGCATAAACAGAGGAACAAGGTGTTTTGACAGCGGATACAGATTTATTTTTGTAGCCGTATATGCCTCAATCTGTATTTTCCCATGCGTGACCTTAAGGTGTGCCGAGATTACGTTCATAATCAGGGTCTTAGACAGAACAGATCAAAACACACACACACACACACACACTCCTCCCTCTGGAAACGGGCTTTGTTGTTTAGGGCAGGTACAGACTAATACTCAGTCGTCTGTGTCGGCGGACCGTGTTTTAAGACTTAGCGGGCTATTTATCATGACAGATTTACAATCACAACAACTTCCCCACAATCCTCTGATCGCTGTGGGAATATGTCAGAGTATTTCATAATACTATCATGGTTGCTGTGTGTGTGTGAGATGGTGATTGAAGGCAGTGTGTGCTGTCTGACCCTGTGTGCCATGGGCAACACCATCTCTGTTAAGCTTCTTACAGTCGGGAATCATTAGGGAGCAACCTGTTTCCGTTCATGCCAAGAATCTGCGCTGAGATTAGCACATCCTCCCCGAACACAGAAAATGAAACCCCGACCGAAGGCTGAAGGCTTCTTCACACTGGCTCTGCAGCGCCTCTAAATTGGGTTGCTTTGACCCTCCACGACCCAGAGTATATGAGGACATGTGCAGGTCACATTTGACCATTTCACTTTAAGTGTATATTGTACATTTTGTGTACGATTTTACTGTGAAGTTGAATAATTGTATTAAATCAAAAGTACCAATAAATTAATTACTATATAAGTATATAAGTTTGTTTATAGATCCATTACGTTTTTCAATATTTTTAGGACAAAGGGTTCGACAGTTCCCATTACCACAAAAACATATTTGTATGGCTTTATAATTTCCATTATTTTGCTTTGATTATATTTTTTGTTGTATTTTAATCAGGGTTATATTTGGTAACTTTTGTTACTTGAAATAAAATAAACTTACTGTATAATAAACAGCTAGTTCAGTAGGAAACATTTCTTATTTTCATTTAGTTTAACTTTATGTACTAAAATAACTATTACTAAAAGTAATAATAATAATATAGACATAAAAAACTATATATTTTTATATATATATATATATACTATATATTTTTCATATTTAATACTGTAAAGCTGCTTGCTTCTAAACAGTCTACTGTATAAAGTCCTATATAAAAAAATGTGCTGTGTCGTGACTTGATTTGACTGGAGTGCCGAATTGTAGAGCCGGTGCAATCATATCTAGATCACTGTGATCAGTTGCTTTCTTAACTGATGCTTTCTCACCACTGTTATTTTATGTGTTTATTTTGTTATTGAGAGGAAAGCACAGCACATATTTACATATTCATCTAGATAATTCCAGCATTGTGGGTGATAGGGATGCACCGAAATGAAAATTCTTGGCCGAATCCCAAGCCAAACAAAATTAAACACTGGGCCGAAGGCCAAATACCGAACACGGTTTTTCGAGTTTTTTTCCCCATGTATTTTGACAATAGTTTTTTCACCATTGCATAAATTAAAAAGTCAAAATGTGTTTTTTTACTGTTTTGTCTTGCTTTTCAAAGAAAAAAAAATCAATTACAAAACAACAATTTAAAAATATTTAACACTGAACATTTTTAACATTCTAGCAGACACTTTACCAACAAAGCACAATTTTACTTAAAATTAATAAGTTAGTGAATTAATAATTTGGTAACACTTTATTTCGATAGTCCACTTTAGACATTCTATTAACAGTAAGTAACTTTGCAACTACATGTCAACTAGCAGTTAGAGTATTAGTAGACTGTT
>NW_015547661.1:358061-361665 GCF_001515605.1 Sinocyclocheilus anshuiensis | reverse complement strand
GTTGGGCTTTTTCTCATGATCTCTGGCATGGAATGTTTGGGCCGTTCCAGGGGCTTTTCATGCCACAGGGCCTTTCAATGGCCAGCGCTGAATAGCTTCAGTCGGGTGGTTGTGTTTTGAGCTGACCCAGCATAAACGTTTCTCTGCCTGCTCTCCATCAGAGCCATGAATGAAGAGCAGGAGAGGTTGATGGGACTACAAATAGAGTTGCATATCCAGTTAAAGGGGTCACTTTATGGAAAACCTTGATGATGTCCTTGATATTTACACATATTCACAGAGGTGACTCTACACTGGAATATAATAAAAATGTATGATTTACTTTGAAACAATTGTCACTGAAGACAGAGTTATTTTTGCTGCTTTATAGGCCTTGAATGGTTAAATAGCCTGCACACACTTATATGTGTCAAAATGCCCATTTTTTAAAGTATCCTCGTAAACACAGTAAGTTTTAAAGCAAACGGCTGAGAAAGAAAACATGTATATATAACAGTATATTGGATCCGGGTTGATTTTTAGGCTAGTATTAGTTTTTTTTTGTGATATTGACACTGGTGGCAAGAATTATAAAATTTCTATGGTATCAAAAATGTTGATATCATAAAGACTGTATTAAAGCAAAAATAACTATATTGTGATATATATTGTATCCGTGAAATAAAATTACTCATATTGTGGTATAAGATTTTGGTCATATCGCCCACCCCTACAAGTTCCATACCTCAAAGCTAACTCTCCAGTTTAAATATATAAATATTAGGGATGTACCACTTTTTCCAGAGCGAGTCCAAAACTTGTAACAGCAATGAACTGACATATAAGTCACATTTTTGTCATCTGAAATGTGCTATGAATTATATGCACAGTTATGCACACACATTTGTATTTTTGAAGAATGAGAGAGACGCATGTAGCTAGTGCATTTCATACAGGCTGCTAGTTTCACTTTCACTTCAAATAAAGTCGTACAAACTTGATGTTTAAAATAATTGTTCTTTATAGTGCATGACCCAATATGTTTATTTTATATTTGCGATTTAGTTTGTGCTAAACAATGAAAACTTTATTGTTCACAATTTATGCATATCATGATTTACTGCTCATTTCACAGGTGAAGGGGTTAACCAATCATAACAGAGGCAGAGCTCATTTACATATAAAGGTCTTAAAGGTGCAGTAGCAAAAACAACCTGTTTTAACTCTAAAGGTCATAGAGAGCATGGAAAATGCTGATGAAAAGAAAAAAACAAAACAAAATGATGGCTGTTTGTTGTAGACGTAAGTGGATAATGGACCAAAAGTGAAATTATAGGGTGAATGGCATCTTTAATGTCATTACCACGCACAGTACATAAAGTGTGGCTTGTAGTGTGTGTCTGTAATGTAGGACTCAAGTGTCATTAGTTTATGTGGTTGTGTCTTTGTTGTAGAGTTAGAGACCAGAGCGGGGTTTACAGAGAGGGAAGGAGTGAAAATACAGAGAAAAAAAATCAAGAGTGAGGTATTTCGGTCCTCAGAGAGGGTGAGTCATACAGGACAGAGAAATCGAGGTGTGTGCGTGTGAATCTCAGTATAAGCTCCTGACAGACTCATTCTCAGTTACTGGAACGTGAAGGTGAAGAAATCTCCAGGATGAAAGTGTCGGCTGGGTGGTAATTGAAGTTCAAAGGCTCCTTTCAAATACATGTCTCTTACATTTTCATTTCCGAAAATGTTCATTTCAGATTTAACAGAAAATTGAAGTGTAGCATGCCAACACATTTTGATATTTTGCAAAGTGCGAGGAGTAATTAAACAGATTAACATGAATTTCAGTCTAAACCAACTACATTTTGTGCTACTTGAGGGCATGATGATGTGTAGGGCACAGCTTCCTGTCTAGCCAAAGGCATTATTGATCCAGATAAACACTCAGGACGGCAGAGTAATTAGCTCCCAGAAGACCATAGAATGAGTTCATACCTGCTTAACTCCTGAATCCACCTCACAGAGAGGCCAGACAGTGTTTGGCAGCTAGAAACACACCTTTGAGGTCAAGTGTGTAGTTTCTATGACACTAGCAGTGGAGTTAAAAAAAAAAAACAATTCCAAACAGGTTTCCCCAAACAAGCTGCCTGTCTACCATTGGTCAGACAAACAGGAAGCCCTTCCACCAAATTCATGTCATTGGTTGAGCTAGTTGACATGTCACTGTCGAATGAACAGAGCCATGTTTTGAAAGCATCACAGAGTTCATATTCTTCAGGATCTTTGTCCAGTGTCTGTGCTATTTCTCTCCAGAAGTTACGAATGATAGAAATGTATACCTAATTTTCTTAAACTAGAGTTGCGTGAAACTCTGAACTCCTGACACGCGGGTTCGTCAACGTGGGCATCTGTTGTTGTTGTTGCTGTCTCAAGTAGATTTTTGTTGCTTTTTTATCTCTTCCGTTTCTATTTTAATTGTGGAACAATGGCATTGGTACGTGTTGCCACCTTGTGGACAAACTAATTATCGCAAAAAAAAAAATCAAGGCGCAAATGCTAACTGTAAAGTATGTGCCCAAAATATACTTAAGTTTTGATGCAAATGCTTAATGTATGTGTCCGAATATATAGCCTTTCCAAGTAAAATTTATTTGATAGCTTGTTTGAACACAGGTGCTCAACACAAGACAATTAGAAAGTTTTATCTTTGTCAAGTGTCTGCGCTATTTCTCTCCAGAATTTATGGGCGATAAAATGTTGTTCAAACTAGACTGAATCTCTGAATCCATTTGCACAAATGCTCATAAGTTCAGGCGTCTATTGTTGTGTTTGTTGTTGTTGTTCCATCTATTCCTTTTTTCAATTGTAAAATCAGTGCTGCCACCTTGTGGACACACTACTTAAGGAAAAAAATCAAGGCGCAGATAGAAAAACCAAGAAAAGTACATACATGTGTAAAAATATACATAATATATATATACATAATAAAAATACAAAGTACACACATTTATATATGTAAACAAAAACTTTTATTTTGGATGCGATTAATCGTTTGACAGCGCTAGTAAAAACCTAAGTATGTTTTGGGCTTTACTTTTCAAGGCTTACACTTTTCAAGTGGTAAACAATAAACTAGATCCTTTTATACACTAGATTTATTTCTTTATGTATGGTTTATTAAAAGATTATTATTTTGCACTCTTTTTGCCTCACGATCACTCAAAATGCAATTTGATGCTGACATCTGAGCATGAGCTTTGATATCACTGCCTCCATTTGTTTTGTTTATTTACAGTGGTTTTACACAATTTGGAGCATCTACATTTAAAAGGTTATGTGAGCAACCTCACAAATAAATCAGATTGTAGCAGAAATTCATAACTGGGGACTAATTTACCCATGAGGACTTGTGAATGGCACCAAATAACCCTGTCTCTCTCTATCTGTCTGTCTCTCAGGTTGTGCAGTCTGACGCTGAAGAAGCTGATCGTACTGAAAGAGCTGGACCGCGAACTCAGTTCTGTTGTTATCGCTGTCAAGATTCAGGTAAAATGACACCGTTACTATGTAGGGGTGTAACGATTCATCGATATGGATCGATACGTCGATACGATGTCTGACGATACGATGCATT
>NW_015547661.1:347247-356798 GCF_001515605.1 Sinocyclocheilus anshuiensis | reverse complement strand
CGGGATTGTTGGCGGAACAGTCGAGCGCTGTGTGAGAAGTTTTCTGTGCAGTGCGCACACATCTGAAGCGCAAGCACACAGACAGCCGCATCTACACCGAATACTAAATTGAGCTCTCTTCCGCTTTTTTTGTGCATGGATGAATAAATACAGACAAAATTACTTCAAAATGCACGTTTTGGCGAATATCCTAGTAAACGCAGTCGGTTAGGCATATGTCTTAACGTAAACAGTTGAGAAAGAACAGAAATAAAAGTGTAGGCCTATTTTTTTGTTGTGAATGTCCCAATTGAGGTACAGGATGTGAAAATTTCAGATAAATGTTCATGTTATATATTTTGGTTGCATTTGTGAGTTAATAAAAATGTAGATGGTTGTTTAAAATAGGTATATAATATCATAATATCGATAGATATACTCATGTATCGAATCGAATCGTAATCGTATCGTAGAATTTTTTGAGGTATCGGCAAATATCGTATCACTGGGTATGAGACTCGATATCGTATCGTATAGTGATGAACCATCCGATTTACACCCCTATTACTATGTCACTTCTGTGTATGTTCTGGCCTGTCGAAGGTGGAGTGTTGCTGTGTCGCTCGGTGTTTGATATCACACGGGCTCAGAGCTTTACACAAGACACTCTGGTAACTGTGAGCTGTTGCCAAGGCGACAGCTTGCTCAGTGGGAAGATAGGATTGAACGCAATAAGATGGCATGTGGGGGGGGGGGCTGAAGAGGTGCATTGTGGGATATACTGAGGGGGTCATTTCAGAGCACTTGGAGGCCCTTAGCATTCCACATAGGTCGCTTTGGTCACACGGTTTGGGTTTGGTATTTTTGTAAAGCTTTAACTGTTTTTAACAAAGCTTTAACTAAAAAAGAGAAATATTTGTACTTCTATATTATATATATTACTAAATATTCATTTTCTTAGGGAAATAGCAAAAACCAAAAAAATTATGTTTTAGGGGCTGTTCCCACAGAACGTGTCTTTGCGTCTAAAAATGCGAGACTCAGCACTCAGGAATGATAAAACAGTTAAATAAAAATAAAACTCAAATAAAACAGTTGCCATGCCAACTTGCTACTATTTTTTTTGGCACAGCGTCTTGATCAAATATGATCATACATGTCCGTCTAGCGCATTTACATTAACTATGAAAAAGCATTGGAATGGAAAAATGCATTCTGTGTGATAAACATTTTAATTTGAATGAACGCCTGTTAATGCATCTGTTCAGACCGACATTAGCATTTGCATGCCGTATCTGCAACAGATTTCTAATCTGGTGTCCCAATCTTTTTCCATTACATTGTGAAAAAATGTTTCTGCTGACATGACCTGCCATGAAAAAAAAGATCAACAAACCTGAACAGTCAAGAAAATTAAGAGGGCTTTTAGGGTCATTTTCTATTGTAAATATGTAAATTATTATGGTTATGAAATGTCCATTCACAGTTAAGCATGATGATACATTTTAGATTTTTCCTCACAGCATGGATATGATCTTACATGTCCAAAGATGTAATAATTGCATGTATTTGCACATCAACTTTAACTATTATTTATATATCAAGGTACCCAGTCAACAATTTGATCTCACAATGATATGTGTTGACTGGGTAGTATTTGTTGTACTGCTTTTAATTTATGCAAAGTTGAATAAAAATCACTGTATTGATGCATTGTGTCACAGTAATTACAGTAATGAGAATATAATGAGAATCACATTTGAGAATAAAAATCAAGAGTAAAAAACATTTGCAATACAGTAATAAGAGTTTAGGGAGGGAATGTGCTTAATTGTTATGAAAATAATGTCACTGAGTGTCAGTGATATTTAAAGATCAGTCTTAGATCTAATTCCCAACAGAAAATTATTCTGTCACTCATTCTGTGAGGATTAGAGCACATCCTCTTAGGTAACATGAAGAGCACTTGTTTCACCCACTCATCTCCTCCAGATGGACCATTGAAGGTTTTAAACAGGTTTACATTGTGCTCATCAGACACTGAAAAGAAAGGTTGTGTTATACTCCCAAAGCG
This sequence comes from Sinocyclocheilus anshuiensis, assembly GCF_001515605.1. Classification (NCBI taxonomy): domain Eukaryota; kingdom Metazoa; phylum Chordata; class Actinopteri; order Cypriniformes; family Cyprinidae; genus Sinocyclocheilus; species Sinocyclocheilus anshuiensis. The sequence continues at coordinate 354,745 of NW_015547661.1, read as the reverse complement.
GCGCCTCAGCGATTAAAATCATGGCTGTTCTTCAAAAGGACAGAAGATGGGTTTCTGACAGATATCTCATTATTTCTCCTCTTCTGCTCACTGAAGTGTCCACTTTGAAGGCCGAACCATTCACAGCTAGTCTGCAGGCCGGACACAAGCAGACTGAGCGTGCATTTGCTTTCATTCAGAGCTTGTTAGTGCGGGGCATTTTCTCTGACTCTTTGTTTGGAGCTCAAGAAACAGAAGGCTTGAATGTGCTTTTGCAGAGACACCTTGATGGATGTATTCTGTGGTTTCCAGAGAGCTTCTTCACATTGTGTTAGTTCTGCGCATGGGTTTGGACAGTAGCCTTCCAAATTGAGACTACTGAAAAATCACTACCAGTTTGCACATCTTTTGTATTTAATTTATGTGCATTCAACTGTATTATTGTCCAAAACAACAGGCGGCAGGTCATCTGAACCAGAAAGAAACAACAGCGCGAAGTAGTTTGTTGAACTTTACACGTACCTACTGTGGTAAATTATTAATCGCTCACTGGTATTTGGTCATATACAGAAAGTTGGCAACAAAGCATAAGAGTAAACAGTATCTAGACCAGTTGTTTTCAACCAAGGGGACCAGGGTCCACTAGGGGGCCCCAATAAGTTTTCAAATTATTTACATTTAGTAATATTAGCATACCATCTTGTTAAAATGCTAAAAATACGAAATAAAAACACTAAAAATCATTCATCAATCAAACCATTATTACAACAGAAGCTTAAATAGGAAGGCCTTTGAACATTGTCTCGGACAAAGTGGTGCTTTAGAGTCAAAAAGGTTGAGAACCACTGATTTTGACTGATTGTGTCTGTGATTATAGATTGTGTTCAACAATTTTAGAGCCTCTTCTCCTTTTAGAGCCTTTAGAGCACCCAGATTATTTTTTCTTTATGTTTAGATTATTTAGCCACCAAGAGTCAGTTTTAGAATCTACCAGAAGTCTTCTCAATGGGTCGTTTTAATTATTGTTTTTAATGTAATATTGAGTACATTTTAAATTAAATGTACATCTTGTGTACATTTTATTTGCTTATTTGTATTAAACAATACAGGAAAAAAAATGTGATCCTGAAACCGTATTACAGTTTCCACAAAAATATTTGGCAGCAACTGTTTTCGACATTGATAATAAACAGAAATGTTTCTTGAGCAGCAAATCAGCATATTAGAATGATTTCTGATGATCATGTGACACTGAAGACTGGAGTAATGATGCTGAAAATTCAGCTTTGATCACAACTATAAGTATATCAGTCATTTTGATTAAATAAATGCAGCCTTGGTGAGCAAAAGAGACTCCACACTTGAATGTAGCTATTGGCCACTCTGGCAATGTTTAGTTTAGATATGTGCATTTGCCATTAAAACCCCTTATCGGTCAACCAGTAGTGATTATCTGTTTGTGTGTGTGTGTGTGTGTGTGTATGTGTTTCACGTGAGCTGGGCCGTGACGGATCGCCACATTAGCAGGCAGATGAATGTTAAAGCAGGGGTCTCTGTTGTCTAGTTAGTATGACAGCTCATATCCGTGACTTGCCTCTCAGATGTGCCTGCAAGTGGTTTGCAGCGAAGCGAAACGGACAGTAACAAGGAACACAAATTATTCAACACATTCAGTGTGACTGAGTCATTTTCTGTCTTGTTTTATGCTTTCGCTGTCAAACCATGCGGACAACATTTCAATTTGCAAGAGACTGCGTGGGTTTATTTTCAGACTTTGCTTCAACATTTGATTTGATTTGCTTGAGGGTGCATCAGAAGTTTCTTCTGTGATAATTACTGAATGCATGTGTTTGTAAGAGACAGAGAACAGACAGATGTCTTTCCATGTCTTCAGGGGTCCAAACGCATCCTGAGGTCGAATGAGTACATGCTCCCACCCAGTGGCCTGATGGAAACAGACCTGGAGCTCACCTTTTCCCTGCAGGTACATCTGTCTTCTTATACTGTATGTTTGTATCTGAACATATGCTGTTAAGCATTATACTGTTTCATTTATTAACAGAAGACAAATGTGATTTCATGTGCCAGCTTGGATGGGACTAGGTGTTACTTAGGTGAGAATGTCTGTTGTCTGAATCTTGGCGTTATGGTAGGTCATGTGATCTGAATATTTTAGGTAATAAAACAGAGTTCAGTCTATGAATATGATATGAATAATACATCCACTGAAATAAGATTAAATATTAATATAATTAATTAAGATTACATTCTTCTTTACTTCTTTCTCTAACCTGCTTAGGAAAAGCTGCAGTGTAAAAAAAATATTTTTTGAAAATTTCACATTTAATTCAGTGCTACTTGCCCTTTTTTTTTTTAATTCTTTGTGAAGTTCACTAGCAAGTGGTTTCAAAGGAAAGCCTACAACATTTTTTCAGTGTAGTCCCATCCAAATAGGGCTTAGAAGGAATAGTTCGCCCATGTCAAATGTCAAATCAGTCATTATTTACTCGTGTTTTTTCACTGTAATTCCCTATAAAAATAAAACAGAAAAATTAAAATTGGTTACATTTAGAGGGAGAAAAAATAAAACGTGTCATTGCAATAACATGACTGTAAATTAAATGAAAAAAAAAACAATCTAATCAAATGCGTGGTATGATTACCTTTACTTTGGAACTGGTATTTCCAGATTTTTTATGTATTTATTTTATTTTATGTTATTTTTTGTACACTGTACGATAAAACAAATGTTTTAATATAGCATTTTGAACAAAATTTCGAAATATTGTGATTTTTTTTGTTATTACTCATCCCTATCTTGTTGCATATTTAACTGAGAAAGTGTGTGAGAATATATCAACTTAAAACTACCTAAAATTGAATTTACTCTGAAAGCTTTCATGTTTCAGGGTTTTAGTTCTCTTTGCATGGAGTGTTTACTTCATTACCCTTTGTTTCTTCCGAGAACTCTCTATGTTTTTCCACGGTTTGGGTCAGATATCCGGCATTTATAGCTGACACTTTAAGAGTTGCTTTGACAGGAAGAGTGATGGGAAGATTTCATCAAATAAAGTGTGTGTGCTAGCGTTGTCACAATGATGCTGATAAAAATGATGTAATCTCAAGCAACAATACGCTCAAATCACTGTACTGTCGTACTTCCTTTCTTTAGTACCCACATTTCCTGAAGAGAGATGCCAACCGGCTGCAGATCATGCTTCAAAGGAGGAAACGCTATAAAAACAGAACTATTCTGGGCTACAAGACGCTGGCTGTTGGTGTTATTAATATGGCTGAGGTACACAAAACCCTGGTGTCCAGTTCATTGAAGCTTCTGCCAGACTGACTGTGATCTCTTTATTTCACCCTTCTGCAGTAGCAAAGCAGCTCATACTCACAGCTTTCATGTAAAGTCAATATGTCAATACTTGTTCTCTCACATATCACACATTAAAGGAGCCATATGCATTGATATCATAGTGATGGATTGGCTATTTTTGCCACCAGTGTTGGGGAAAGTTATTTTTAAAAGTAATGCATTACAGTATTGTGTTACTCGCTCAAACAAACCTTTCGGCAAACTGTTCAGCGGTCATTTTGAGGAATACTGAATCTGTTTTTGTGCTAGTGAAATGAGTAAATGCATGTTCACGTTTAGTCAGCAATCATGATCACACTGCACACACAACGCCTCTGCACTTATTCCCGATTTCTCTCAACATGGGGACAGGAGAGCTGCCAGTCAATAAATGGGAAAACAAAGTAGCTGGCGTTACTTGTAACGTGTTACTTCCAGCACTGGTTGCCGCAGGTTTGCCATATATATATATATTCTTGATTATAATTTGAACTTTATTGTGTTATTCAATAGTACTTTCAAGTTAATACATTTTGAAGGTACTAAATGGCAACTTTGTCATTACAAAGGCAATTAAAAAATGTAACTACAAAGCAGTGATTACGAAGTTTGAGAAAGTAGTCATTCTAAAACTCAGAGTGCAAATATGGTTGAGTTTTCTGAAGTATTAGGTGGATATTCATTGCTAAAAGTATGAAATGAGTGTAAAAGTTTCATTCTCTTTTGTATTTGTAAGAGTTTTTCCATTTGGGGTCACTCATGTTAATAATAATTAGAATGTTAGAACACTTAATGACTAATATGTCTTGTAATATGAGACAATTATTCTTAAAAAGGTCTAGTGTATAGGAGTGTTGGGGGCCTTTATGTGAGCGTGCACCTACTCTTGCATTTTATTCAGCTATTTAGCCTTCTGAAAATGCCTGCAATTAATCTTGGCAGTTTCACCCCCGCAAATTCCAAATTCCTCTCTGCTGAGATTCCAGCGATAATCATATTCAATAGAGACTCAAACACAGAAAACACTGAACATAGGGGACAATTCATCTATCCAAGAGGTTGATTGGGAATGCAACCTCGAACTGACAAAAAACTGAGGCTTTCAGATGGAGGTCATGAGCTGGAGTTAAGCTGAATGGACAAGAATGTGTCTGAGGAAACTCTTTTGACCATGTGTTACTTATTTCTGAGTGTTTATGTTTAAAGGTGATGCAGCACCCGACAGATGGAGGCCAGATTTTAGGTCTCCATAGTAACGAGAAGGAAGCACCGGTGCGTGCAGCGGAACTCAGTGTTTACTCACTGTCAAGTCAACCTATTGACCCAGAAGACGGCAGTGGTCAGCCAGAGACAAAGGCCAAAGCTTCAGGTGATTCACACAAATGTATCAATATATTCAAATTGAAAAGTGTGTTCACATTTAATGCAAAGTGCTCTCATGAAACTCTAGTTGGCGCAGGCCGATAGGTTCTAATTCAGTCTGACATAATCACATCATTATTCACATGGCACAGCTGATTGGTTTCTTTCAGCCAATGAGCTTGCTGCTCAATATTCATATACTCGGCTAGTGCTTGCTGTAGCAGTCACAGTGTGCTTCAGATACCCTCCAACTTCCCCAGCTCCACCTGTATAGATTTGCTATGGGATAATTTCATGTATGTTATATATGGGGATTATTTTATATGTTATATGTGCAGCACAGCAGCATGTCTAAGTCTCAGTACTTGCTCTGCCATAGCACATAGCAAATCTATTTCAAGACCCAACACATTAACATTGCCATGTATATTACCATACTAAACTCTCAGATAGTTGTCTTGACAGAACTGTTGTTGGGCGAATTTCTGTGGGCAGTCCAGTCATTTCAATAGGAATCCACACAATTGCGAATCACGTTAGGCTGTGCTTCATACATCCCTACAGTATTGACAAGAGACAATGTACTTTTTTGCCTTCGAAATTTCACAACTGTAACAACATCTAAATGGCAAGGAGGGGAACACACACTGGCTAAATCTTTAACCACTACACTAAACCACCCCATATACCCAGTTGTCCTTGCAATTGCATGACTGTACAAACCACAATATTCCATCAGTGATTGGGTCTGTTTATGTACAGTCATTACATTGATTTAAAGATGCTAATGGGCAGTTTGAGTGCATTAAGCTGCAATTAAGATAAAAAGTCCCCCAGGAAACACTCTGTACCACAAAACATCCTCCCATCCATCATCTCAGAGCACACACAAAGAAAAAGTGACTGATGCTGTGGTGCATTAAAAGGGAAAGTAGCTTCAGCAGCTCAAGTGTTCTCAAATTGAAGCAATAAAATTGCTACGTTTTGAATGAATCATTTTAATGCTTTGGGTTTTTTGGATGTTAGATGGTACTGTATGCCTGAGGCCTTTGCTGCATTAAAATGTCAAGTACTGTGGGGTCATTAAATGTCTCTTTCTCTTTTAGACCGTTCTCCAGATATGGATAACTATTCTGAAGATGACGATGATAGTTACTCGTCAGAGCAAGAGGCGAGTGATGACGCTGTTCAAGGCCAGGTCAGGAGTTCTCACCAATATGACATATATCTTGCTCTAAAAAAATTTAAAAAGTAAATTTTTATATAATTCCCTGTTTTCTGCTATGAATGTAATCTGTCAATATCATTGGTCTTATTGGTGTTGGTTTTCGTTGGTGTTAGTTTTCGCTTATGAGTTAACTTTAAAACGATACTGTATTGGGAGAATTTACCTAAAAAAGAATTCCATCCACTGGTAGCATTGTTTAATGGCTGATTATACTGGATTTTGGGTAGTTAGTTGTAATGGGGCTGACGAGACGTGAGACGTGTGGATCCATCTGCAGGCTTTATTAAAGAGATGTGGTAAACAGGCAGGGTCAAACAATGGCAAACAGGTATATGGCGGGCAAAACACAAGAATAGTCCCAGGGCTAGCGTAGGTCACCGATCGGCAGACAGAATCACAGGGGTGAGACGAGAGGGAAAAATCCAGGAAAACAGGCAAAGATCAGAAACCGTGAAAACAGGCAAGGCAAGGCAAAAACAAGGAAAACTCAGAGACTCGGAATGGGGTACGGGCTAAACAATACTCAGCAGAGAAAGGTGGTTAGAGTGGGTGTTATATAGTGAGTGAGGTGATTAGAAACAGCTGTGTGCAATGAGTGCAATCAGTGCAGTGTGCAAATCGTGCAAAGAATGATGGGATATGTAGTCCGGGGTGCTATGCAACAGTTTGTGTTGTGCGAGAGTCAATGTAATGGAAAGGGTGACCTCTGGTGGTGAATAAACGGAAGTCCATGGACCGAATTCGTGACATTAGTGATTAAGAAACTGGTTTTTGCACTGTGGTTAATTTAATATTTTGCCCCGTTTCTTTAGAAAAGGATCTCTTCCTATCAAAAGCATCAGATTTCTTGAAATTCTGTTTTAGGACCTTTATGATGAGGATGATGATGTTCAGCGGAAGCCGAAAAAATCTAGGAGGAAAATGATTAGAACCATATCTATGACCCGGGTATGTACAGATATACTCCCTCTGCATTTATCCTGGGGGGCCAGTAACAAACATCTGAGTATTTGCAGAAAGAGATAGGACCCATAATCGAGCCCTGGGGAACACCATTTGTAAAACATCTTTGTATACCAGAGAATACAGTTTTGCTAACTGACATGATAACAGTGCCAATAGCTGATATGATTAAATTGTATTATACTATATCACTGTAATATAATCCACCCTGTTCTCTATTTGTTTCTGCATGCAGGCATGTTGTCACCGCAGTACAGTTAGATGACCCTGTCTGTTATCAATTCAAGTTTATTTATTTGTACAGCGCTTTTCACGATACAAATCAAACAGGTAACATGTTTCGTAACTTGGCAATTTTTCTAAGATGGAAGAATGCTGTTTTTGTAACATGGGAAATATGATTTTCAAAAGACTGTCTGTTATCATAGATTAATTGTTTTGATACAAGTCACTTCAGGCACATACCTGATAGAAACATAGATACATTGGCTTTGTGTCCTAAAGGTGGTGTTTGGTTCAGTGTTATCTAGAGGGCCTTTCGCACCGCGGGAACCTTTTCATAGTACCAGAACTAATTGTGGAACTACCCACTTTTTGGCGTTTTCGAA
>NW_015547661.1:343147-347116 GCF_001515605.1 Sinocyclocheilus anshuiensis | reverse complement strand
GGAAATAGTTCGCGCAAAATCGTCCCAGTACTTTAGTACTGTACATTTAGTTCTGGAACTAAAGCGGTGCAAAAGGCCCTTAGTTCACAGAAAGTCATAGAAGGTGATGTTCTAATCCTCTTAAGCAAAGCTCACCATCAGAAACACATCAGGAACACAAGCCCAGGATCAATGTGTAAACTAGAGCGACACTAATATAGATCTCCTTACACTTTTCTGAAGCACATTTTTAAAGTGTCTAACTACTATGTACTAGCATTTAAAGTTAATGATATGATACAGTGCACTAATTGTGTACATACATGTTATTACACTGTACTTATATTTACAAAATACCAGGCATTTAATTACATCTATAATTAATTTCGTTAGTTACATCCATAATTGCACTGTTGACTTTACCCCTACTCTTAAAATTAACTATACCTGCCCATAACTGCAATTGTTAGCAGCAAGATTGTTTAGCAATACAACACAAGTTTGTTTTACCTAACAATTTTTGGATGCAAATGCATAGCAGTTAAAGATGCCTAATAAAAAGTTGGACCAAAAATGGTTTATGCAATTTTTTTCCATTTAGTCTTTTGCTTTTACCTATTTTACTGTCTCAACTAAAACGCATGCCAAAAAGTACAATAATTTTACTGTTTTATGTACCATACTTTTTTGTACTGTGATTATAACATGTACTGCATTGAACAGTTGCAATTCAGAAGTCCTTGACGACATATTCTCTCAATTTCTTTATAGCAACCTAATTTCAAGCAGAAGTTTGTTGCTCTCCTGAAGAGATTCAAAGTATCTGATGAGGTGAGAATTTTCTTTGTCTTTCATAAGTTGCAACAGAGAGAATTGCATGTTTTCCTGAAGTTCTACACTCTCCACTCTCTACTTTGCGGTCCTGTGCTTTGTAATCACAAAATCACTTCAGCCATGAAATTCAACCTTTATAAAAACAGCCCTGGGACTTGGCAATGATTGATCTAGTAGCTGAAATGTGAGAGGAGCTTTGATTTTTGCAGTGTAAGATATGATGTATATCTCTTCTAAAACTAAACTTACTGCTTTGCTCCGAGAGGACAAGTTATGGGGTCATGACTTAGGCCATACATGTTTCTAGAGCCTGCAGGCAAGATTTAAGTAGCTTTGTGGTCTCATTGTTAGAGTCTAAGCTTGTTAGTTGATAGCTGTTTAGCTCTTTGACTTCCTCGTCCTCTTGCCTTGGCTACCACATTCCGTTATCCAAACCCTACAGGAAATGATCCAGATTTATTTGGCAATCATTCCAGCAACTTCCTGATTCAGGGTGATGACACACTTTTATTGCATTGGCAGGCTGTTCCCATGAGCAGCATTGCCAACATGGGCTTGTCAATGCAATAGCTCACTTTGGGTGTGTCTCAAATATGTAGCGTATTTCAAAACACCTGTGATATAAACCTGTGATTGACATTTGAAAAAATGACTTCACTTTTGGGAATATCCAACAGCAGTTAAATCACAGCTTTCCGGTTACCTTTTTTTTTTTTTTTTTAGAAAACATTGACCACCGTTCATAGCAATGCAAAACATACTATAATATTCATTTGATGCACAACTGAGTAAAATCACTCTTTGGTGTTTTGCTGGTTTAAGTTGGTTTAGCTGGTCTTCTGTCCTGGCCAAGTTAGTGTTAAGTTTTTTTAAGCAGGGATAGTGGAGCAAAACAATGCTAACAAAGTTTGTTTGTGCGCTGACACATTTTAAATCAGTGTCCACTTATAAAGGATGGATCCAGTTGTGAACACAATGCAGCACTTAAAGGGTTAGTTCACCCCGAAATGAAAATTCTGTCATTAATTACTAACCCTTATGTCGTTCCAAAACCGTAAGACCTTTGTTCATCTTCGGAACACAAATTAAGATATTTTTGATGAAATCCGAGAGCTCTCTGACCCTCCATAGACAGCAACACAACTGAAATGTTCCCAGGTCCAGAAACGTAGCAAGGACAACGGTAAAACAGTCCATGCAACATCAGTGGCTCAACTTCAACGCTGTTTACGTTTAGGAGAAAGTGCACACATGCGTCATTTTACTCTCCAAAATGGCAGAAGAAAGTAACTCGGGGGAGAAGAATTGTTGAATAAAGTTTTTTGTTTTCTTCACAAAATTGAAGTTGAGCCACTGATGTCACATGGACTGTTTTACCGATGTCCTTGCTACGTTTCTGGACCTGGGAACATTTCAGTTGTGTTGCTGTCTATGGAGGATCAGATTTCATCAAAAATATCTTAATTTGTGTTCCGAAGATGAACGAAGGTCTTATGGGTTTGGAACGGCATGAAGGTGAGTAATTAATGGCAGAATTTTCATTTTTGGGTGAATTAATCCTTTAATATATAAAAAGAGTGAAATTAGCTTTTTTTATCTTGGAAAAGAAGTACAATAGTGTAAATTCTTATAAATTCTCATTATTAGGATGATCATTCATATGCACCCTTTACTTTCAGACCATCTCTTATCCTCTTTCTGTTTTTCGTTTACTTTTACACGATTAACTTCTTTCTGTCTTTTAGTCTCAGCTGCCTGAGGAGATGCATTTTATAGTATGAATGGGTCATTACTGGTGATTGTACTGTCCTGTGAAAATTCTGGATGAAAAAGATTGCACTGTATGTCTGGTTTTTCAGCACATGTTGGCTTTTTAAAATGGGCAAATCATGCTCAAGTCACATTTTACTACAAAAAAAACCCCATCTTATTAAGGTTTTATAGTAATTTGACATTAACTATAATATAAAATACTGTAATGTTTTTGTTTGGCATAAATTAAAGGCAGAAAATCAAATACTACAATTTAAAAAATAATAGATTTTTTTAATTATGGCAATGATAATTACTGGGGGCAAATTTGTTTAAATTGTCATGAAGTCAATTTGGTTTGAAATGTGACCTGGTCATGTTCTTGTGAGATTTACTTACATTTCATACATATCTACTAGAGCCCGACCGATATATCGTTTAGCCGATATTATCGGCCGATATGAGCCTGTCGCCGATATATCGGTATCGGCGAATATGCCGCCGATATGAACATTTTTGTTTACAGAACATATAACGCAGATAAATTGCGTGAAATGGCGTAATTACTTAGTTTGTCCAGCAGAGCGTGCTCCATTGTTTGCTAATGGCGACCTGGATGAAACGCTTTAAAGCTTAAGTCTATGGAAAACCATTGAAAATTTGAATGACCGTATCTCCTTAAAGGCGCAGCGAATCCGCACCAAATTCGGGGGATCCCTTCAGCTCGAGGAACCCTCTCGAACACGAGTGTATGACTCGAGGCCCTCTTTCAAATGAGACCACCCCCGCGTCGATAGCCCCCGGGGTTTGGGAGTTACAGGTGGTTAAATTCGTGGTCCGGCGCCGACCGATCTAGCGATCCCGGGGGGCTACCAAAGCATGGAGGGTGGTGTTCAAGAGGGCTCCTCAAGCTGAAGGGATCCCCCGAATTTGGTGGAGATCCGCCGGCACGTTCGCGAGATAGTGACACCAATACTTTCACTTCAGTAAGGAGGTCTCTTGTTCAGGCAGCAGCATTCAAGCGTTGTCTTATTCGACCGTAAGTGCCCTGCGAAGTGGACTTCACATGAAATTCCGCCATGATTCCAGTTCCAAGGGAATGTACACGTTACATTCAAAGGGCATTAAAGTGCGCGAGACGTGAATTTATATTGTATTTATTTACAGAGGTAGGGGAAAGCGGGGCACAAAGTAACACTTTTTGACTTTCTCAGTTTGTGTAAATCCACATGGGGTTCAGAATATATATATTTTTTTATCCACGGTAGTTTTACACTTGTCTAGTACAAATATGTTGCTTTGTTTCATAATTACAGTGTATACGTTTTTCTTTATTTACCCTCAAAAAATGGAAGTGAAATGTGACAACATGCCCCGTAGGTGGGGTACATTGTAACATCTGAG
>NW_015547661.1:322634-342922 GCF_001515605.1 Sinocyclocheilus anshuiensis | reverse complement strand
CAACACTTTCACTTCAGTAAGGAGGTCTCTTGTTCAGGCAGCAGCATTCAAGCGTTGTCTTATTCGACCGTAAGTGCCCTGCGAAGTGGACTTCACATGAAATTCCGCCATGATTCCAGTTCCAAGGGAATGTACACGTTACATTCAAAGGGCATTAAAGTGCGCGAGACGTGAATTTATATTTATTTACAGAGGTATATTATGTCACACTTCACACTTCTCTAGTAAGTTTCATCTGTGTGTGAAGACAGTAGCGCAAATCCGTGAATGAATGTTCCGAAGTGAAATAAACTTCAACGGAATACAGTTGAATGGAATTCAATTGAATTAAAGTTGAATAAACTTCAACTTTACTGTTCAGTGCACTGATGTCAGACTCATTTTGGATAAAGTTTATTGTTAAATTGTTAAATGCCCTGCCTCCATCATTACATATCTTTGTCACGTCATTATAAGTGTTTGATCACCACATCTGAGTGATCATTGCAAAAAATGTGTTTATGTATATATATTCTGTTTATGTATATACTGTATTCTATATATAGTACGTCAAATGTTTGGACACACGAATGGGAAAGTGTCCAAACTTTTGACTGGTACGGTACTATAATATACACAAAGAATATCAGCCGATATATCGATATCGGCCTTTTTTTTACTCCCTAATATCGGTATCGTATTGACCCCAAAAAACCCATATCGGTCGGGCTCTAATATCTACATTTTATTTATATTTTGCTGGCTCAAAAAGGTCTTGGACTCAGACCCAGTTGATCAGACGCAGGAGGTTGAAGATTTGGATCTTCTGTATGACAGTCTGGAGGTTTATAACCAGAGCGAAAGTGGCCCAGAGATGGAGGACAACGAGAGTCTTCTCAGCACTCCCAAACCCAAATTAAAGTAAGAGTCGTGACTCATAGCGCTAGTCTGATGCATATTACACACAAAAATGGCAAGCCATTTTCAAAATCACATCATTTCATGAAATTAAATCTTTGACAAATATTCAGAGACAATTAGTAGCGAGCAAACTAGATATCCTTGTGGATATATTTCACTTTGTGAAGTTCTGTAAGTTATTTCAACTTTCCCTTTTTTCCTTGGCCGTTCCTACTTCTAGATGCTCTACTCATATTGGTAATCGTCCACTGTCTTGTTGACTCTCAGTCAAAGTGAACGACTTCCAGTTGCTCTGTCATTGCAAATTGCCGCCAGTGTAAATGCCTCTTAAAGAACACTGAGGAAAACTTCACTGATACTGGATCGCTGACCATGAAATCCAACTCTTGGCTCTAAGACTGTTTTTATATTCTTAACGTGTGTATGTTTTCCACTCAAGGCCGTTCTTTGAGGGAATGTCTCACTCCAGCTCACAGACGGAGATCGGCAGTTTGCACAGTCAGAAGAGCCAGCCAAGAGAGCCGACCTCCACTGTACGTCTGACATTTTGAATGCTTGTATTATCAGTATTATTCTGCCTAAACAAATGCAAACACAGAACATGCCAATGTTGGTTGTATATTGTATATTTCATATACATTTTCACAATTATTTCCTTATAAAGCTAAGCAAAGTCAAGTCAAACTCATCTGTCACAGGACAGATCATAGTCATAAATCATAAATCAGTTTTGACAAAACATGTAGTAAATACATATTGCCTTTGTGAGAAAATAGTGTAATCCCATTCATTGTTTCTCCAGGGGAGATTTTTTTTTTTTTTTTATGATAATGTATAAACTTTCAAATATAGACCTAGACTCCAAGGTTGTTAACTGATGATATATGCTTTTGTAGAAGCCACAAATTAGTACGAATTCAAATTCATTAAAAAAATGTGTTTAAGTCACTATTACCATCGAAGCGGAACCAAAGCTGAAGATTTCGGGAGTGACCACCTATTCCTATAAAAAATTGCAAATGATACTGATTCTATGCATTTTTAAACTTCTTATTTGTAAATATGGAAATATACACAACTTCAAATATGTGGTATATTATACCTAATTAATATATTGTGCTTTTTGATTCCATGATGTCATTCACAATGCTTCATGGGATGAGAAATTCAATCCCCTATTAAAAGAAATCTAATCTAAGCTTGTAGTGTTGTGATTGATCTCAGATATGCTTTGTTTGGTTCATTTCTTGCAACTCTTCATTAAAGATTTTTTTTTGCATCCCCTACCCTTGTAGAAAAAAAGTGCACTTAATTGTATTGAATGTGCACTTGTTATGTACTTCAAATCTTCAAAGTATATATTTTCGCATATAATGTTAATGATATAAAAGGCCACTTAAGTGTACTTCAAGAGAGTACACTTTTAAGGACTGTTTCTTAACACTCCTCAGTACACTTTAAAAATCATTGTTTTAATAATCTTTAAAGAAGCACACTTATTCTGATGTGTTGTCTAACATGCTATATAGCACATGTAAAACACTTGATTATAATTTATATTATAATATCAATATTATGTTTAAGCGTTAATATAATTTTAAATGTACTAAACTGCAACATCATTTTTACAAACGTGTAATTAAAATATTTTTAAAATCATGACGTACAATTTTGCAAAGTATATTTTAGACACAATTTATATTTGTTTACCGTAAATGTTTGTCAGTACATTCAGCAGCACTTTAACTATATTTCAAAGTCAATAGAAGTAATTATGAAATTGCATTTAAGATTAAGTTACAGAGATTACTTAAGTCCTACATAAGTCGGCCAAAAAAAGTACTCCAAAGTTCAACTAATTGAATTTAATATAATTTTAAGCTATAACACATTTTCATTTAATTGCAATTAACATGTAGTTTTAAGTGCCAGAAATCATTGCATTCCGTTCACACTTAAGTTCTTTTAAAATATATTGCTTCTAAAATAAGTAATAGTGTACTTCTCTTTCAGAAGGGTCTGGAGGAAATGGGAAAATACTCGCAGAACCAAAGCATGAACCCCATGCTCACTATTGTGCTTTGTTTTTGTGCGTGTGTGTGTTTGTAGGGTGGCGATCTGTTAACAGTGGATAAGAACAGGGTAATGGGTGGCAGAAATCCGGATGACCCTACAGTGGTGGACTCGGCAGCTGGGGTCAGTGACAATTTCTGCATTTCTATACATGTAACATGCAGCAATTTTTACACGGCTCTCTGAAATACTGTTGAATATCGATTACTGTGTAGATATATAGGTGATGTAGTTTATTTACTTTTCTTTCTTTTCTTCTGTTGATTACTATTGGTTCTCTCTGTCCCTATCAGTTCACATCTGTTTAAAGTGAAGAGTAACAGTGTGTGAGTGTTTAAATGTGTTTACTACCCAGCATCACCACAATAACAGCCCTAATGAGGCACTTTTAGAGAGATGGGAGGAGAGAGAGACAGAGCCAACAAATACAGTGCATCCATGTGGGACTTGAAAATGTTGTGCAGTAGGGTACATGTTATATTATTCTGTGTAACTGGGATAGACTTATAGGCCTGTTTGTCATTGTTTACATTTTTCATAATGACTTTTCCAAACAATTCTGCTGTCTGTTGGACAGATTTGACCAAATTGATCAAGCATTAGAGCTCATAAAAAATGTCATGTACACAAATGTAATATTAATATTAATCATTTTTGTAGATGTTTTTTATTTGACTTTTTCAGCTATTTTCTGTGGGTCAGAGATGATGTTTATTAAGAATCAGAATTCTTAATGTTTATCCCTCTACATTACAAGAGTATCAGTGTTATTTTAGTATTATTTACAGTATATACTATTATAATATTTATTCATATTTTGAATTAGCTTTAATTTTAATTTTAGTAATTTTGTTATGTGCTTTTTTTATTTGTATAAATTTTTTATATTTATATTTAGCTTTCTTTCAGTTTTGGTTTTAGTAATTTTAGTATTTAAACTTATTTCAGTTAGTTGCCAAGGCAACATTTCTCATTTTCATTTAAGTGTTCCATCTAATATTAATATATTATTTTGTTTCAGATTTAAGTTAACAAATAATATTTTAATAGTTGTAGTTTTAGTTAACAACAGTGGTGGATGTGGTACACAAATCAGGTACTTGAGTAAAAGTACAGATTAATGAATCTTAATTGTCATTATAACATTATAACTCATTTTCAATTTTACTTGAGTAAAAGTACAAAAGTACTTGATTTTAATGTAAAGGGATAACTCAACGCAAATTAGAAGTACAAAATGAGGATTTGTCAAGAAAAATGTTGGAGGATTTCAGTATAAGCCAAGAGGAGACTGGCTTTCCTTTGCTGTTTACAAAACCTGGTTCTCGCGAGACTAGCATATTCTCACTGATAATAGCTTACGCTACACCTTTGTCCTACATAATCCACTGAAACGCCACTCTCTCGTGAAAGCTAGAGATTACTGTTTGTAAAGTTTAAATATTAATATTTTTTCTTACACAAACGCATCAATTCACTTCAGAAGGCCTTTATTAACTCCCTGGAATCTATGGAGCACTTTTTATGATGGATAGATGCACTTTTTAGGGCTTCAAAATTTAAACAGCCATTCACTGGCATTATAAAGCTTGGAAGAGCCAGGACATGTTTTAAATATAACTTTGATTGTATTCATCTGAAAGAATAAAGTCATGTACACCCAGGATGGCTTGAGGGTGATTAAATCACCGGGTAATTTTCATTTTTGGGTGAACTATCCATGTTAGTATCAAAAGTAAAAAGACATGACAAATGCAGACATGTCCATATTCAAGGATTTCAGTGTTTTAAAACAGTTTGTACTTTTTACAGAAGAATTACTTCACAAATAATGGACAGCCATGACCTAAATATGACTTTTATTTGCAATAATCGAAAATTCGCCATTAGTAACTTCATCAGTCACGTGCATGTTCAAGCTATCGGTTCTTAGCCATTTTGACCAATCAATGAGTTGTTGACTGAAGAACAATTTCAATCAGATCAGTCTAGTTTAGTGCGATCTGTGAACCAATTTATCAGGTTCATTGGAAAGAATCAGAAAGAATCAACATCTCAGAAGGGGTGAGTTCTCCAGTTCAAAATAATGAGGAACGGCATATTTTTATGAAATATAGTGAAGAAAATATTATGCTTTGGAATGTAGAGAAGCAAACGTTTCCCAAAATAAAAATAACAGTACAGATACTTGAAAAATTTACTTAATTAAGGTAACAAAGTACAAATCCGCTGTCCACTGGTTAACAATAACAACACTACTAATAAATATTAAACTTCAGCATCCAGCTCGTAAAATTCAGATTCATATCTATAGACCGGAATATCATATTGGAAGACTTGGGCCAGTAAGCAACCACTTAGCAACCATTTAGCACACCCTAGCAACCACTCAGAACACCCTAGCATTGTGGTGTCAAGTTTCATGCAAGCAATCACCGGTCACATTTTCTTCAAACAATGGAAAAGTCCATTTTATCTTCAGTAGAAGAGGCTCTATCCTTCTTTCATAAGAGCCGTCCTGTTTTTATTGTTTTTGTGCGCTGACTGCTGATAAGTCAAGGCTGTGGTCTGTGTCGCACACTTAATCAGTCCTAACAGTATCTAGTGTGTTGAAGTCACACACACACACACACACACTCACGCAATTCTGCTTTGTGGCTAAGTGGCCGTCGCCACGGCAACATGACAATTTTCACGGCCGCGCGAGCCCTTGAAGAGAGTGATACATGTTCCCGTCTGATGTTTATCTCTCCACGCAGGAGCTGGTGGAGGACGAGGCGGGCGGCGGCGTGGCATCATGTGAAGCCAGCATGAGCTGGGACGTGAGTGCGGAGAAATTAGCAGGAACGGTGGGCAAACTCTGCAAGGCTGAGTCGCAGACTCTCATGTCGCCTAGGTAACACACACGACCTTCTATTCTTGCCTTCCTGCTTTTCATTTCCATCTGTTTTCTGTTGCAACCTCTCTCTTACTCTCAAACTCCCTTTTTTTCTGTCTGAACAATCCCCTCTGATGCAGTTTTCGCTGTTCAATTTAATAATAGTCCTGGCAGATGTTCTTACATCTGGGTGTTTCTTTAACTACAGAGGGCAAATGTTTAGTGCGAGAACACGGTGCGATCAAAATTTTAATGTGAATAAACTGTTTTTTCCATTGCATTGTGAAAAACTCTGGCCAACCAATAAGATTTGCACTTTTGGTCGACGAAAGAAATGACGAAAAATGTTCGTTGACAAGCTTTTTTCTCATGAGGAAAATGAGACGACAATAAGGTAAATAAAAGATAACTATGACAATCTCAACATGCAATATCGATGATAAAAACAAGACTAAAATGTAATTTAAAAAATACAAATTTTGTTTTGTCAAAAAAATGAGTACACGAGCTTTCATGTTTGTGGTTGCCAGATATCAAGAGTTGAAATTCCCAGATCACAGCTTCTACGTTAAAAGGATACATTTTATTATTATTATTATTAAAATAAACCATGTATATGAGCCCACATTCTACTGATTTGTGCTTATTGGTGAAAGTGCAATACTTCTATTAAAATGCAAAAATACATTTCTCAAATGGCAACAGTTATTGTGATTATAATTTTGAGCAAAATTATATATATTTTTTTTTTTATCAGTGTAACCATTATACAGCATGACAAAAACAGTTTTCATTAACTAAAACTAGACTAAAATGCTCAGACATTTAGTCGACTAAAACTTGACTGAACAAAAACAGGACAAGTTTACTAAATATAATTAACTAAATGTAACTAAAAAGTAGATTTGACACAAGACTAAGTCTAAGACTAAATTAAAAAATGGCTGTCAAAATTAACACTACGAGCCCAGAGCTGCTGCTGTTGCATAAAACTATGATTTGGTTGACGCTCATGAACAGACTCTATTGCTAAATAGAATTTGGAGCTGGCTGTATCTTGTCTTCCTGTGACAAGTGAATGTCAAACAAAGTTGTGCAATGTTTTGCATCCCAGAGATGTTTCTGCTTTAATGTAAGCGCCACCTACTGTCAGAGAGTGAAACTGCATTTTCATTCATTTTTTTATGCACTGGTCTGAACAGACACATCATAAAAGTGAAAATCTGATCAAATTTTTGTGCTGAATATTCATGCTGGTGTCAAGTAGGCCTTTGCGGAACAGTAAAATTAACAGATTACAACTTTTTTTAAATATATTTTTTATAGATGCCATTATAATTTTTCACTATAATTTACACATTTTTTTCATTAAAATTTTATTGTTTTACCATTGTCCTTAAAATCTGTACAACATAAAAAGTCTATCATAAAAAATATAAGCTAAACAGTGAAATAGACAAACCATTTAAATATTTATTTTATGAAAATTATTTAGATTAAGCTTTACACAAATTACAACTGCAGTTTTGTCCCCCCCAACCAACAATTTTGCCCTAATAAAATTGTATATTGAATGAACTGGTGGCAATTCATCTGTTTAGACTGACACCAATATTTACAAGCCAACGATTTACAAACAGGGTTGTTGACATTTTTTGTTTCTCCTGCGAAAAACTAACCATCCAATAAGATTGGCACTTTTGGTCACAAAAAAGTTTAAGCCGTTGCATAAAACTACAATTTTGCCCTGAAAATTGAAAAGTCACAATGAAACCGAAGTAGCAAAACATCTTTTCTTCAATATTGTGATGTACATCAGAGTGAAATGGATATTGGAAAAAAACAGGGCGGGGACTTGGTTCTATTCATCAGTTGTTGATTGAATGGAGACGGATCCAAATCCGAGCTTGTGGTCAATTGTAGAAAGGAATGGGTTTTAAGTAAACTAAAGTCTGGCGTAGAATATGTCACCAAAGAGAAGTCTGTAGATTGAATGCAGTTGCATTCACAATAAGATCAATATCATGCATTTACCAAGTAAGGTAAATGTTTATTTCATGCCGACTTTAAACCAGCGAGTGTGAAAAGTGCGTTTTAAGCGAGTTTATTTTCTAAAACTCCACAGGACCGAAAGTGCTCAATTGAAGAAACACCCATCTGTCATATGTTAGTATGGTTGTTCTCATAGTTGGTTGTTCTCACAAGCCTCTGCTAGACGGCATATGTGTGTGTTTGCATTGGCTAATGAGCTCATTAAGACTCAGTCCTCGAGCGATGGGCTCACAGACACTTTAGGAAATGTGGAACGCAACAGTGCATCACTGACTCGCCTCTTTTTAGCTTCTTTCTGTGGTGCCTTGGGAGGCAGAAGATGCCACGAATTGTGATGCACGATCAACTCTATTACAGTGCTACAGATCTTAGTTCAGACTGAAATAACAACCGTGAAGTGTTCCTCATCTGAGCTGAATATTGTACATTTATATCCAATCCAGCGCGTCAATCACCATCTAGAAACCAGCAGACCTTTGCCTTCAGCAGGTTTTAGCTTGGTTTTCCAGCTTGCCAAAAACGTCTAATAACCAGCAATGCTAATATGTCTTTCTCCTTGTTGGGTGGCCAGTAAAGCAGACAGTAAGCTGCAGCGACGTCCACGAAGCACATCCATGAAGGACAGACAGAACTCCAAAGCTCAGAGCGATCACACCAGCAGCATTGAGAGCGAGACCTCGCCAGACTCCAGGCTCATCACGCAGGTTTGTGTAAGTGTGTGTTTGTGTCTGCCGGGATAAGAATAAGGAAATACTGGAAGACTGATTTGTGTATACGAGTGCTCGTTTTCTGACCTGACGTCCTTCCTGTCGCAGGTCCCGAGGAAATCAGTGTATGATCAACTCAACCAGATCCTGAACTCTGACGAACATCTGCCGGAGAATATCATTCTCATTAACACTACAGACTGGCAGGGACAGGTGTGTTTTTAACACTGCTTTTTACACTGTGTGTCTGCTGCCTAGTTTTCCAATAAAAGTACTGAAACATCCTAAAACAAAATAAAATGTCATTGAGAATCAAAACTGTGTAATGAGATAACACTCTTCAAAGAATTTAGCTTGTATTAAGTTACATTTTTCTTACCGTATTGGCAAATAATTTCTTGTTTTAACCGTAAACCTTACTACATTTTGGTACATTTGGTACATTATGTTCCTATTATGTCTTGTAATGTTTCATCTCAAGAAAGCATATCATTTTGATGTTTTGAAAGTATTTTTCAACATTTTTAGTGGAAAACAGAAAAAAAGAAGATTAAGAAAATGGCCAATTAAAGTAAAAAGAAAAGTAAAGAATATTGCCACTTAAGAAAACTTTTTTTTTTGTGTGTGTGTGTGTATTTTAGAGTTATTCCATAAAAAGGTGGTTTTGTAAAGTCAAGTTTAAAGATTTTTAGCAACTTCTGTAGTCAAGTAAGTAAATTATTTATTATGTAAGTTAGTGGATTAGTGTTAGATGTTAGTGTTTATTAGTATTCTACAATTTGGATACAATGATGCCTTCAAAGCAATAACAGAGTTATAAGAGAGTTATAATTATAAAAAGAAAAGAGGAGACTTGTCCTTGATTTACTTGTCTCAGAGTTCACTTGATTTATTGAATAGTACATTATTTTAATGAGAGATGGTTATGATGGTAACAGGACTAACGCATTAACCTGGGGATACAAACTGTTTTTATCACTTGTCTTGTCTGTTTGGATTTATTTGGACATTCGTCCTTCCCCGAGGCTGATGTGTCCTGCAGGGATAGCCATTATGCACATCACCGTCCTCATAACTTGTTTTCATTCACACTGTCTCTTTAGCATTCGCACTAATTCCCTCGTGCTGCTTTTTGAGCCGTGAACTCTGTTTCTGTGGCAGTATTTGAATGAGATTCTTCAGGAGCACAAGCAGCCTATTGTGTCCACCGTCTCCCCCGCAGATGTTCAGGCCTCCTTCAACACCATCGTCACCAGGATTCAACGATTGTAAGCCTCACTGTGCGCTCACAATACACAAATTAACCCTAGCACGCTTTATAAGTCAGAACATTAATTGAGTGGGTATTTCTGTGAGAACTTGAGCATGATATTTTGCATCTCTCATTTTTGTCATTGTGTCAGCTGCAACTGCAATGCACAAACACCACCCACCATTAAAGTGGCAGTGGCGGGCGATCAGAGTTACCTCAGCACGGTCCTTCGCTGCTTTGTGGAGCAGCTCGCCAACAAGACGCCCGATTGGTTGAGCTACATTCGGTTTCTAGTCATTCCTGTCGGTAAGCTGAATAAAGCATCTGAAGCACGTCCCAAAAATTATCTCTCAAAATATATTCATTTATTTGTTTTATTTTTTCATATATATATTGTATAATATGCTAATTACAATGGGTTTTATAGCTGTTTTTCATATGTGACCTGTGCTGGCAAAATGAGTCGGAATGCTCTACTTATTATAAAACGGATAGTTCCGGTCCTTGATTCTTATAAAATAAAACAATAAGCCCCGTGAAGCCGTGGTTTACAGTGAATTTATAACAGCTAAGGGGGTTTTAGGCACTCCGCTTCGCGTCTAACAACACCCCTTAGCTGTTATAAATTCACTGTAAACCACGGCTTCACGGGGCTTATTGTTTTATTTTATAATAGTAATAATACTAATTTTGAGCTACAGGCAAAAAAAAGTGAAAAATTTTGCTTTTGGTCGAATTTGAGGTTTTCACAAAAATTTGTTCATTAGGCCCTCGTCTAGCAATCCCAATGCTCCAAATAGTAATTAAACATCTAAAAGTATCTTTATTTGTACATTTTCTGAGACGAGATTTCTTCTCGCGCTGATTGACATCCGTTAGCGCGTGCATAAAGACGACAGACACCGACGGCACACAATCTCCATAAATATACACAAATACACAGAATTACAGTATTGACGCAAACATAATCTGTTATGCCTTAAGTGAACGTTTGGGGAAAAACATTGGATGTGTAACATTATATTAGATACACTATGTCTTAATATAGGCGTCTGTCACAATGTTAATCAGACAATAAAAGAGTGAATCACTCGCTGCTCTTGATTGAACTGCTTTTGTAGTTTTAATAATCAGTTTATTTGTAATAAACACAAGTGATATACTTTTTGTTTTTCGTACTTGAATGTTTTTGTTTAGATGTAAAATGACTACATTTTAGTGTAAAATACACTATACACTTGTTTCTTTCTTATATTTGTTCTATTTTTTTGCATCGGTTCTTATTTATGAGAACAAAGAGATGTGTGTGATTATTAATCTAGTAATGATTATTAAGAAAAGAAGTGGGGGGAAAGATGTAATGTTGCTGGGGTGATTTTGCTTTGGATCCTTCAGAAAACGTTAAATCAGTTTTTCTCAAAAAATTAACTTTGCTGACTTTAGACAGGTCTAGCTCAAGTCATTTTTCGTCCGATTCCAACAAAATCATACATCCTTTTGAAGGTCTTTTAATAGAGAATGTACAAATAAAAATAACTCATTGTGACTCATTTTGCCAGGACGGGTCACATATACACCTCCCTCAGTAAAAAAGACAGATTTTGTGACAATTCTGTTTTGGTGGCTTAATGGGTGGATTCACTCAATTCAATTAAAACATGCATTATGTTCCCAGTAGAGTTTGCACCCAGCTGCGGGGATTATTTATGCGCCAGTTTGTAGTCATATTTGGTGTTTAGTGAGTGTTTATTTTGGACTTTGGTCTGATGTGAAAGGTATTTCTACAGTGTGAGCAAAATGTACTTTGTTTTTGATCAGGTTGTCATCCACTGGCTAAGTACATCTCAACATTTGACAGCAAGTTCAATAACATCTTCATGGACGCCGGATGGAGGGACATGTTCGGGAGGCTAGAAGCTCCTAATTCAGGTTAGCGTGTCTGCTAATATGGGCTCTTCAGATGATTTCATGCCTTTGTTATCTGATTTGATGCTGGTACTTAATGTGTGCGATGTTTAAAACTTTCTACAGATAATATTGATGTGGCCGGACGTGTCTCGCAGTATCTGTCTGGAGCCAATCTCTCCCACCAGTTCCCTATTTCTGAAGCAATGCTCACCTATAAACAAAAAAGGTATGGTCTTGTGTATGGTCTTGAGAATATCTAATTAATGATGTGGCATGTGTCAGTTATGCTTAAATGTAGAGTATGTTTGTTCACCATCTGGCCAAAATACAGTTGTATAAAGTGTGTCCTAAACCCAGAAGTCTAAAGGGTTAATCTTACAAAATTTGCCAACGTGTCCAAGCCCTATTTTACCACAAATTCAAAAGAAAAATATATTAAATGATATTTCATTTAAAGAAAACGAAGGTGTTTTTTTAGAACAATTCTTTATTACAGTAAAGAATGTACTATGTACTGAAAATCATCACTAATGATAACAGAAAAGTACAATTGTGCAGATACACTGCAGCAATGAGAATCTAGGCAACAAATAAAATTATCTTAATGGACCTTAAATGCAAACCTTGTTTGTTTTAATGCACAATATAAATTCTTATTCGTTTTGTTTTTGGTGGTGAACTTTTTGTTTTCGACATTTTATGAGATTATCTCTATGAATTACTGTGGTATCATAATCATTATCGCCAATTAGTCCATAAAGTAGATCAAACAATCAGCTGCACTTGCATTTTCTTTTTTTTTTGTTATGTCACTCGTTTGTTTGATCTGGTTTTATTTTGTCATTGAGAAGTGGGCGTGTGTTGAGGATGGCGCAGTAACCGTTATGCTTTGGTCTTTTGTTTTTGCCTTCAAGGAAGAGAAGTTTGTATTTTGATTTTTACATCAGGTACCTAATCGTGTATTTGGGTTGACATTTTAATGTTTGCTGTGGTTTAAATCACTCATGCTCTCAGTATGTTAACCTCACACACCTGTCTGCGTGACTACTAGTTTTTGCTCACTGTGTGCTTTGTGTTCATGATTCAGTCTTTTTGTGTCTTTAACTGATTTAGTTTGGTTTGAGTTTGACAGGTTTGGAGATAAGAGATGGTGACAAACTTTGAAAAGAGACGAGTGTATTAGGGTGGTTAAAATGTGGTAACTGAAAGATCACAGGTTCGTACCTGCAAGTGTTTATATACAAAATGTTATGATTATTTTGATTGAGGAAGACTCTTACGAATTTTTGTTAATTGCCAAGTTTCTCAATTCTCAATTTCATTAATGTGATCACCTTATTAATAAATTTGATTTTAGCTGCTTGCTATTAAAAAAACAAACATGGTAGTTGCTTGTGTCCCAAAGCGTTGGCTAAATGCCTTCTTATTAGAACAGGCTTTGGAATGATTTGGGAATAAAGGAACGGAGAATCCTGTTTTTAACACTGGCAGACTGTGCTAAATTAGTCCTGTGAAAAACAAATATCCATATAATGGATGAATAACGAAGTACACGCACACACTGACTGGAACATAAATCTGTGATAGTCTGAAGAAGGAAGGAAGAAGGAACCAATTATCACTTTGAAGCAGAACAAACTAGAGAAAGCTGAAGGGAGATATACAGAGAGAAACCCAGGGGTACAGAACGTGATAAAACACCTATAGAGAGACAACTAAGAGAAATGAATAAAGTGAGAATGGACATCAGAGATTGTTATGCCGCAGGTGTGTCATCAGACCACATTAAAATATCAACAATAACTCCAAACCCATCATTTTACAATCATATTAGCTGACGCATCAGAGCAGAGCCTAAAATAAACGTTAAACAGTGTTCACAACCCATTTTATTTCTGAAATGTTGTGCATTACATGTTCTAAGTGAAATAGGACATTCAGCGAGGAAAATAAATGTAGGGCGAAACTTGATTTCACTCTTTGAGAATTGATTAGATGTTCTTGAATGCGCATTTTACAATTTTGTTTATGCCCCTAGGCCAAGCAAATCAAAAGTCTCAAAGTTTCTAATTTCCAAAAGCGACTGTTTAAAGTTTGAGAAGTTTGCTGAAGTCAAAGTCATGTGGTGTGACCAAATAAACATGCAGGGGGAAAAAATAAAACAGGAAATCATGTTATAGAGAGATTGACTTTTTGTACAGGTCAATAAGTCTCTTAAAATACCAAATAATTATTAATTAAATAAATGTGATGTCATGTGGTGCGACTCTACACTAAAATAGTAATTCATCATTTTAAAACAACACTTTTTTTTTAAAGTAATGATTAAGTTGTATTCAATGTATAAGGAAAATGTTCTTAAATATTTTTAAATGTAAACTTTTCTTAAAAATGGCAGAGAACCTGGCACATGTATTTTAAAATAGGAAACTCTTATGGTGTGTACATACCTAAAGCAAAGTGAATATTTGCATCGCGTTATCACTCTAGATTACTCGCGGGATGTTTTTCGTGTCACTTGTGCAAATTTTCTGATACAACCGGACATGTCAGTAAGCTCTTCGCAGATTGACTTGTGTGACAATGCATCATGTGAATTGAGTGACGCGATTGAGGCATACATTGCATGTTTACGGCAATTCAGTTCGCGTTATTCACATTGCCATCATGAATTCGCATAATTCATTATTTGTGCGAGTAGATTGCAAACAAAGTCAAATGACTTTATATGTAATCTACGGAGCCCCGCACATAACATGCAAGAAAAAATAAATAAATTGTGCGCACGATTTACTAATTCGTTCCCTCGATGTACTAAAACGTGCACACGATTACTATTTCGTTTCCTTGATTTGCTAATTCGTTCCCTCGATTTGCTAAATCGTGTGCACAATTTACTAATTCGCTCTCTCGATTTATAAATCACGTGCACGATTTAGCAAATCGAGGGAACAAATTCGTAAATCGTGCGCACAATATATAAATTGAGGGAACGAATTCGTAAATCGTGCGCACAATATATAAATTGAGGTAACGAATTCGTAAATCGTGCACACAATATATAAATTCAGGGAACGAATTCGTAAATCGTGCGCACAATATATAAATTCAGGGAACGGATTCGTAAATCGTGCGCACAATATATAAATCGAGGGAACGAATTCGTAAATCGTGCGCACAATATATAAATCGAGGGAACGAATTCGTAAATCGTGCGCACAATATATAAATCGAGGGAACGAATTCGTAAATTGTGGGTTCAAGGTTTAAATTTTTTTACGTTTTATTTGAGACAATTCAAGTAGATGTCTGGAAGCAGAGAGCTTTCTCAGTTGTGATTGGTCATGGTACATGTTGGTCAGACATCCCATCTAAGTATGTGATTCTTGACCTAAAAAAGCTGCAATGTGGATCAGACTCTATGCTTATAGTTAAGTCCGGCTACAGGAGACGACTCGGTGCCGGCTCTGTTTTTGTCAATTACAATCAACTAAGTTCAGAATCTTGGAAGTTCCTTGTGTTCTGGTTTCTTGAGTGTTGGAGAGCAGCTTCTGTAAGTTGTAGACGACTCTTGGGAAGAGTCACGGAAGATTATATAACAGTGTGTTCAATAATGAAGCGCCCCCATAGCCTGCAGCCTTACACCCCCCTGATTGGTGGAGGATGTAAGAAGCTATCCCAGCGTCCTCTCATGGCATGAGCCCTCACACTCTCTGTGGCCTCACAGCACTTTGTCAACTAGAGGACACCACTCTGTGTCACACTATCTGATCTGACACCCCCATTCTCACCCCCCACACCCCGACGACTTCACACGCATCTCTCAGACCATCCGCCCTCACTGACAGCTTAACATTACACGTCCTGTCAGCCCTGTGCTAACCATTCCCTCCTGTTTGACCTCCACAGCCCTGATGAAGACTCCTGCCAGAAGTTTGTCCCATTCATTGGGGTGAGAAATGCTTTCTCTTTCATTTCCTCTCTGTTGTTGTTCTAAAGTGTCAGCGGCACTTTCCACAGATGTACTTGGTCGTCCCATTACAAAAGCAATAGAGGCACATATCCCATGTTTGTTCTAGTGAGAAATGTGTTTATATGTATATTTCTTATATTATTTTAATTATAAATAAATACTGAATCTTATATATATATTTTATATATATATTAGTGCTGTCAAACAATTAATCGCGATTAATCGCATCCAAAATAAAAGTTTTTGTTTACATAATATATTTTTCTTAAATATATGCATGCATGTGTGTGTATTTATATATACATAATAAATATATACAGCACACACACATATATTATGTAAACAAACACTTTTATTTTGGATGCGATTAACCACGATTAATCATTTGACAGCACTAATATATATATATATATAATGTAATATATTCGTATCTCATTTAGCCTAAGAATTGTTTAGCACCACCAGGTTATCTACTTTTATAAAATGTTGTTTATGTAAGGTTTATTACAGGAAAATAATGAAATCTCTCAAATTTGTATTCAGAGATAACAATTTTGGCAACAAGAATTTTTTATGTTTCAGGCTTTTGTTCTCCACTTTTAACAATTAACAAACCATTAATAGCACTAACAATATGTTTGCAGTTGTAAGAGTAGAAAACAAGATTTTACACAGCCATCATTTGTGAATTTTATGTTATCTTTTATACCAAATTTGTTAGTTGTGTAGAGAAAATGATGTACCAGTTAAGTACGAGTACGAGTACAGAAGCTCAGTATCGGGCCCGATACCGATACCAGTATCGGTATCGGTGCATCCCTAATATACTGTATAATGAAATATTTGAAACGTTGTAGATGTATTGTGTAAAGGCAAATTGTGTAAAGGCACATTTCAGATATGCTACATTTCTTTTACATTATTGTCACACCTTGTCATGATTATGTATGACATTATACATTTATGTATGCATAATGTGTACATATCGTTAATGTGATAATATGTACATTTCCAGTTATCTTCTATAAAAAAAAATATGGTTTTTCAAACCAATTTTATATAAAATCGCATTGATATAAGAACAAGATGTTAGAAATCACAGTTGTTTTGATTAGCGGTTGGTTCCATCATGTTAAAAATGTTTAAGTCTCGAGCATTGCATTGTGGGCTACAGTTCTGTGCACAGTGCTGGATGTATATTGGGGGTATTCTGTGCATATGGAAAATACTACAAAAATTTAATTTAGGATTCGGATGTGTTTTCTTGCAGTTGGTGAAAGTGGGAATTGTGGAGCACAGCTTATCTACATCAGGTAGGATTTGCTTGAGTCAGGAACACAATGAACACAATAACAGCAGTGAAACATGACTGATGTGAGTTTCGTCTGGCAGTGGACTCTGATGACGCAGTGATGGTGGGCAGTGTGAACATGCTCTCCTCACCTCCAGCACAGACGGCAACACCGTACGGGAAAGACATGACCTCCACCCCTCCGTCATCCCCCTCCGTTTCTGCCAGTCTCTCTGGAGCAGGGTACGTATGCGACAATATATCGCAAGGAAAAGAGCCTGAGGATGAGTCTAACATGACCATTCATCCCTGTTGCCAAAGTTATTCCAAGACAAAAAGAAGTGTTACCAACTTTAGTGCAAAGACACAACATAATGTAAACCATTTCAATGAGAAATGTGAGCCTGGAGCACAAAAGCAGTCTTAAGTCGCTGGGGTATATTTGTAGCAATAGCCAACAATACATTGTATGGGTCAAAATTATACATTTTTCTTTTATGCCAAAAATCATTAGGATATTAAGTAAAGATCATGTTCCATGAAGATATTTTGTACATTTCCAACCGTAAATATATCAAAACTTATTTTTTGATTAATAATATGCATTGCTAAGAACTTCATTTGGACAATTTTAAAGATGATTTTCTCAATATTTAGATTTTTTTGCTCCCTCAGATTCCAGATTTTCAAATAGTTGTATCTCGGCCAAATATTGTCCTATCCTAACAAACCATACATCAATGGAGAGCTTATTTATTCAGCTTTCAGGCGATGTATAAATCTCAATTTCAAAAAATTGACCCTTATGACTGGTTTTGAAGTCCAGGGTCACAAATGAGGTTGAAAATAGAAATGTATCAAACACTGATGCATTGATAAATCAATGTGAAACCTCTTACTGTACATCTACTTCACACTTCTATCTCAAACGCAGTTCTCCAGGCACCGGTGGTGAGGTGATGGGTCTTCAGGTGGACTACTGGACGCTACAGGGTGCAGAGAAGAAGAAAGAAGGTGAGAAGAGGGACGTGTTAATTAAGAACACGCTGAAGAGCAACTTCCGCTCGCTGCAGGTTTCGCGAATCCCCAACGGAGGGGAGCCTACACCCCCTCCTGGAATGGCCATGACCGTTGTCATGAAGGAGAAGAACAAGAAAGGTGTGTTAAAATGAGCTGCTGACTCGTAAAGCTGCAAACGTGGTTAATTTGCTTTACATGTGGTTTCCTTCTACTCTCAGTGATTTTCCTGAGCAAGAAGCTGAAAGAGAAGGATGTGGACTCTAAGAGTCAGGTGATAGACAGCATCAGCAGACTCATCTGCACCGCTAAACACCAGCACACCATGCTGAAGGGTAAACTGACACAAACACACACAACCCCCAGTATATAGTGAAGTTCAAGTGAAAGTGTAATTTGTTGGATGTACTCTACTGCCACCCTGTGGTCACTTGTCTAATTGTGTTGTGAAACGTTGCACGGGTCCTTATTGTGGGATGTAACGGGTTTCTTTTATAATAATAGCTAAAGTTTGGGGTCAGTAAGAGATTTTTAAGAAATTACAACTTTTATTCACCAAGGATGTATTAAATTGACCGATAGTGTCAGTAAAGATTCTTATAATGTTACAAATAATAAAAATATTGTTCATTTGAACTTTCTAATCATCAAGACGTACTGAATCATGGTTTATTAATTACAACTGTTTTCGACATTGATAATAATCAGAAATGTTTCTTGAGCAGCAAATCAGCATATTATACTGATTTCTGAAGATCATGTGACACTGAAGACTGGAGTAATGATGCTGAAAATACAGCTGCGCATCACAGAAATAAATTACATTTTAAAATATATTACAATAGAAAATAGTTATTTTAAATTGTAATATTGTTTTACAATATGACTGTTTTTACCATATTTTTGATCAGATAAATGCAGCCTCTGTGAGCGTGAGACTTCTTTCAAAAACTGTAAAAAATAACCCCAAAGTCTTTAACAGTAGGCTATATCAAAAATACTTGTACACTAGATAAATGTATTACAGTTATATGTTAAATTGAAACAATCAGGAAATTTGGTTCAATCCAAAGTTCTGGCATGAAACTCTAGATGGCGCAGTCCGATAGGTCAAACTCAATCTGACATAATGACATCATTATCAAATGGCACAGCTGATTGGTTCTCTCCTGTATCGGTAGCCAATGAGCTCGCTGCTCAACATTCAAATACTCGGCTAGTGCTCGCTGTAGCAGTTGCAGCTTGCTTCAGAAACCCTCCACCTCTCCCAGCTCCACCTGTATAGATCTGCTACAGGGTGATCATGCATGCTATGGGGGTTATTCATATATGTTATATGTGCATTAGAGGTCGACCGATATGGGTTTTTCTCTGGCCAAGGCCGATATTTAGAAATCAGGGCAGCCGATGGCCGATATATGATGACAATTTTTTTATTAAACTAAGTATAAGCCTTTCGGAAAGTCTATTTGTGGCAGTCAGTTTTGATATTGTGACGAGCCGACAGCTCAATGTATGGGAAACACTGGACACTGCTATAAGTCAAATAGACATTGTCATGTACATTGCATGCCAATCCCTCCTAGAATTGTCATGACAGAAATATGATTAAACATATTTTGGTAATATTCTACTACTAGATTTGGTGAACTGAAAATCTGGATAAGATATGATTGTAGTGTGTTTTTATAGTAATTCTGTATTTGCTATTAGATATATTATTGTGTGACTTCTCACAGCAGTCATTTATATCGTCGTCTTTGTCTCTGCAGTGTCCATCGATGGCGTCGAGTGGCACGACTGAAAATAAGTGTATAATTGGAACAGTTCATTGTTGGAGCTGAATGAGAGAGAGAGAGAGAGAGAGAGAGAGCATGTGTAGAGAAGGGGGACGCGAGAAACAGTATTGAGAACCGCTGCTTTAGAACATTGATTTTGAAACTTGTGCTATCTTTGTCTCTGCAGTGTCCATCGATGGCGTCGAGTGGCACGACGTGAAGTTTTTCCAGCTGGCCGCGCAGTGGCCGACTCACGTGAAACACTTCCCTGTAGGAATCTTTGGCTACAGCAAGCCCATGTGACCTGCTGCTGCTTCTTCAGCGCGGGGGGAATTTACAGATGGGGATAAAACAGACAAATGTGACCCTGGAGCACAAAACCTTAAGTCTTAAGTCGCTGGGTTATATTTGTAGCAATAGCCAAAAATACATTGTATGGGTCAAAATTATCCATTTTTC
>NW_015547661.1:292284-322041 GCF_001515605.1 Sinocyclocheilus anshuiensis | reverse complement strand
TGTAGGCATTAAACTGCCAGAATTTTAAAAGACGATATCTCCGTTTGCATTGAACTTTCAGCTTCGTAACTTTGCAGATATTGTTTATGCTGAAACAGCACCATTACACACTAACTAACCTTAAAAAAGTGAAATCACAATGAACCACCCCCAAGTAAAGATCATGTTCCATGAAGATATTTTGTAAATTTCATACAGTAAATATATCAAAACTTAATTTTTAATTAGTAATATGCATGGCTAAGGACTTCATTTGGACAACTTTAAAGGAGATTTTCTCAATATTTAGATTTGTTTGCACCCTCAGATTCCAGATTTTCAAATAGTTGTATCTCAGCCAAATATTGTCCTATCCTAACAAACCATGCATCAATGGAAAGCTTATTCATTCAGCTCTCAGATGATTTATAAATCTCAATTTCCAAAAATTGACCCTTATGACTGGTTTTGTGGTCCAGGGTCACAAATGGATTTTCCTGTGGAAATGGTCAATTTAAAAGCCTGTGTCCTTGACAGAAATGTTGTCCGTGATGTTACTTGTCGTGTTTGTTGCTTTGGCGGTGGATGGATCATTGGCGTGTTTGAAACAAGCACTGTCTTTTATTTCAAGATGAGCAGCACATGTTGTAGGAATCGTACCTGCGCGAACGGCAGCTTCAGTTTGCACTTTTGTTGGGTTAGAGTTTGTTATTATTTCTGTGAAATTTTCCCGTGATGATAATTGTTCTGTGTACAATATTATAGGGTGGGATTTATGAAGTGAGCTTGATTGAATTTGCATTCAAAACGTTTGATAATGCCGTGTTAATATTTACAAGTGGGAGAGGTTAAAGGAATAGTTCGCCCATCTTATGACAGATTTGTGTGAGGAACAGTTCTCCGTAGCTCTTAAATCTCATTCTATGCCAGTTTCGATGTCTGTAAGTTGATGACAAAAAATTCAGTTTTGGGTGAACTGTTCCTTTAAATGACAAGTGGGAGGGGTTCAGATGCAAGTGGGAGGGGTCACCGAACTGGTGGGAGGAGTTTATGTTACTGTTTGTTGAATGATTTTAGCATAGCTGTGAATTCTAAAGGGCAAGTCCTTTAAATTTTAGTAACGTGAATACTTTTAGATTAAGAAAAGTGTCTTTGGTTATTTAATACAGTACTTTATAATCTCATTACCTGAATGAATATCAAAGGCGTGTTGACGTGGACTAGCGTGGTGCTTTCGTATTTTGTATGAAGAAGGCAGCTTGTGTGGGTTCAATCTAAAGGGAGATCTCAGTTTGTAAAATGCTTTAAAAAGCCCTTTAAATCGTTTTATTCCCTCAGTGTTGGGCGATGAGCAGATATTTTCACTTTTTACTCTTTTAACATTTCTACTTGCCATCTCTGATCATTCACGGTGACCGTGTTACCAAGTGTTTTTAGAAAGGCTGTGTCTTTGTGTTGCATACAGGGTCCAGTTACTGCCGGCTAATAAGGGCTCATACTAAAAGATTGTTGGGATGATAACAGGACGTCTTTTTGTAACTTCTGTGGTGGATCTGTTTATGTTCTTTCACTCTTCAAAAGTCACTTTACAAAAATGGCCTGCTTGTAAAAACTGAGGGAGGGTGATAGCGGCTTTACCTGTGTGAGCGTGTGTGTGTGTTGTTTTTTCAGTATTAATTTCATTGAGTTTGCTGTTATGGCGAGTGCCGTTATTTTACAGCCAAGCACAAACTGCGATATAGCTACATTGTGCATAAAATTGATGTTTTCGTGTCTTTCATGAATAGAACTGTTACTGTTCTTTTCATTCTATGTTTTAACCACTATGTTTTTGTACTGGTTTTGTTTTTTGAGGTGGACTGCTGAGGTTTGTTCAACCATTTTGGGCCTCTGGTTGTTTTTAAGCACTACTTTTAGTTTGTTTTCTTCTTTTAATCTGTAAAACTGAGAGAACACTAATATTCGATCTGTCTGTTTCAAATAGAAATGCAGACATTTGCACAAACCGTATTTTTAAGTTGGACAGTATTGATTTTGAATGAACCACTGAGGAAAGCTTCTCTTCTTCTTCTATTCTCTGTAACGTGTGTATATAAACGTACAGTATACTGCCATTTCATATGCTTTATACTGGTTTGAATTGTCATACAAATACTAAAATGATTTTAACCATGGCTGCATTGTGATTTTTTTTACATTTGTTTTTCTATTTCCCTTTTTAAAGGAGTTGAACTCTTTTATAGACTTGTTTTGTTTTGTTTTGTTTTCAGACATTAACATGTAAATGAAAATAAGAAAGTGAACCGGTGTGTTCTGTTTGTTGAGTGCACAGACAAACACTTTTTTTTTTTTTTTCAGTATTTGATAAATACTTACTGGGCGATTGTGCAAATAAATTACATATAATTAAAATAAAAATATGCTTGTGTTGTTTGTTCTGAAACAGAAAACATTAAACATTGTAAATGTTAAAGTATGGTCCTTTTTAGATTCAAGTATTTTATTAATAGTAGAAAATCTATCTAGTTTATATTACCAATACATTATTAAAGCAATAAGCCCCAAGAAGCCGTGGTTTGCAGTGAATTTATAACAGCTAAGGGGCGTTGTCCGTTGTTCTAAAACCCCCATAGCTGTTATAAATTCACTGTAAACCACGGCTTGACGGGGATTATTGCTTTTATAAAACGGTTATTCCATATACGTAGTAAGGTTTCACAAAATAAAACAGCAAATAAAGTGTAATGATATTAATAAAAACAGTATTCTTCCACCAAACAATGTAGTTCCTCAGAATCAGTTGTGGTTGCAACAAAGTGGTTGCCGAGCAACACACAGAAGTAAACAAAGGTGTGTGTTTGTAGAGTAATTTACAACAGCTTCGAACGCGGCTCAGCCAAGCAGAATCAAGCACTGGAACTCTCCGTTTTATAAATAACCTTCTATGGTAAGTATTATGCTAACTGTTGAGAATTTCCCATTAAATGTGCATTCAGTAGTATTCTAGCCTAACGTTAGCATCGCTGTTCTTAGTGTACTTTAAGGTGTTAAACGCTGCACTGCCATCTATCGACAGGAATTAACATAGTTTCTTGAGTTGTATGGGAATTTCACTGATACTGGTGAGTTTTAAAGAGTGGTGCACACAATAAATAATACCCTTACCTGTCCCAACAACAGAAGAAACGAGTTGAGAGTCTCTATTCAGCATTTTCTACATTAAATCTTTCCTTGTTGTATGGATTACCGATGTTTACGCTCGTCTTTTTTCTTTGTAGTTCTTTCTGACTTCTAGCTTCAGACATTTTCAGCTTCTTCGGCCTAAATCACGATAATAACTGTCTATATAGTCCACTGTCTTCACTTTTCACATCACCAAGCATTACTAAGATGATCTTCATGCGTCTATATATTATTTAAGGCTGTTTAAGGAGCAGTGTTGGGCTCGTTACTCAAAAAAATTAATATATTACTCATTAGTTACTCCTTTCAAATGTAATAGCATTACTTTACCTATTACTCCCAGCCAACAGTAATTAGTTACACTCCCTGTTGAAAAAAACAGCATATGCTGGTTAGGTATGGGATGCTGGTTTAAGCTGGTCCTTTGCTGGTTTATGACCAGCTTAAACCAGCAAAGGACCAGCTTAAACCAGCAAAGGACCAGTTTAAACCAGCAAATGACCAGCTTAAACCAGCAAAGGACCAGCATAAACTAGCAAAGGACCATCTTAAACAAGCATCCCAGCGTCAAAACATACCTAACCAGCATATGCTGGTTTCTTCAACAGGGCTGCTAGTTACATTACCAGAAAAATTAGAATTGCACAATTTCTGCAGCCTGTGATTCGTTTGCGTAGACTCGAGCCTGTGATGCATGAAAGTTGCAGATAAATGAAGAGTACAACTGATTCTTATACCACATTTATAAATATGTATTTATTTGGTTTCATATGTCATCTGTCAATGTGCCTCTTTGTTGATACTGGAATTCCTGACAAGTATATTTGGCGCTAAATCCGCATATGTCAAATTACAGAACAACTCTGGTTGTGTTTGGGAGCTCCTTGACTGAAAGGATAACCTATAATGAGTTTTTTTTTTGGATTATGTGAAAAACAACTCAGTTGTTAGTCTGTCTGGTACATGAGAGGAAAAGTCACACAATCTTTGGCTCAGTGGGAAACTGTCTCCTCACAACAAGAAGGTCCCAAACAAGAAGGTTTGAATCCCAGCTGAACCAAAAAGTCTTTCCTTCAGATCTGGTGTCTCTCATAATCTAAAGATGTGTGAATTACAGATGCAAGGTGTGAGAGAAGATGTGTTTATATTCATGATTTTTGGACAAACACACACTGTCTGTAAGTTGCTTTGCAATTACAAATGGAAATTACATTGAAATAAACGTGAGTTTTAATTTAATGCATCCCGAAAGAGTTTATTTGGTCCAGAAACAGTATAAATTATGTTTATATGAGACCTTAAATTATGTTGAAAGCATAATGACCACATTTGAACTAGTTTTTAACCTTCTACGGAGGTTCCATGAACGTCTACGGACACACATTATGAAAGCAACCCGCACCAACACTTTTTCCCTGCTTTTGTACTATTATGTCTGTATTTCATGTAAGTGTACACCATTCAGATGACTCTTCACGAAACACACTTTATTTTTTAATGTGTGAAACTTGGAAAAAAATTGTGAAAGAAAAGGAATGTTCTTTTTTTCTTTTCTATCCTTATATTCTATTCCTTCATTTAAAAATGATGTTTAATGCTATATTTGATACACAAACACTCATACAAATGACATGAATCTTTATCACGTATCATCTTGTACTGCATTGTTATTAAAGCAGAGCACATCCTCACTGCTAAAGCTCAATTTGGACTGATGTTTTAGTCCTTTACATAGAACATAGCCATGTGTGATTCTTTGGAACACGTGAATAATCAATTATATCTGTGTTAGGCCTGCTGTTTGCATACAATATTCCAGCTGCATCTTATTACACAATGTCGAATAATTAAATAACTAACTAATTGATTAAAAATGGCCGATAATGAAAATGAATCGCTGAAATTCCATTTCAAAACTGATGCGTGTCAACTTTCATATTTTGTCAAACCAGCTTTTAGGTCACGCGCTCTTCTGTGTTCTGCCAACAGATGGCGGTAGAATCAAAGAGAACTGTGATCTGACGTCATCCGTCACAACAGAAACATTGTTACGGTGAGCGTTCTATTCTTCTCAGGAATGTCTAAATACCTTTCTACCTATACATTCGAACCCGGAGATTGATATAATAGTTGAGTAGCGGTGTGCAGTAATAGTGGCAGGAGCAGAAGACGATAGAAAGCAATGTAAATCTCGTTTATATTTTTCTTCTAATAAAATGTATACAAAACACATAGACTAAGTGTGATTCCAGCTCCATGCGGACATGATTTATGAGACCTTTGCCTTAAGTTAAATGTATCTGTAAATTATCAGATTTTTTTTCCCTCTCAACTTATGAATATTCATAATGTGACGTTTGACGTTGCTCGGCAATTTTCCTGAAATGTCCAGTCACACAGTGACATTAATATTCATAAGCGAGTCTGTAGGGTTACGTCGCCAGCTTCCTACCGCCTCTATTAGTCGAAGCACCACCCACTTTCTGCGTTTCAGCCAATCAGTAAAGCCCGTCACGCTACCAAATTAATATTAATGAGCCGTAGTAGGCTTGGCTGAGCGCAGCCGCAGACACCGGTCCGGTACTCGGTGCTGCTGACCTCTCCTAGTCCGCTTCTGGATATGGGATGTGTTTTCTCTTAGTTTGGCCTTGATTTAGTACGGTGTCGGACATTAGTGCAGCGGACGCAGCGGTGATCGTAACAGGTATGTTATGATATGTTAATGAGCACCAGAGAGGGTCTGTAATAATACACACAGTTAATACTCTGAGGTAATCATTGCATTTATACTGTAATGTTCAGCTTACATTTAAATGGGTGTGTTATGAAGGGAAAAAAGGGCTCTGGGGCTTTGTTTAACCGCGGTTTTCTGTGGTAGTGAGCTGGTAATATCGAGTGTATTGTGTGATGAGGGTTATGCGTTCTGTCATAAACTCAGATGATTGTACAGTGAGTGACCTATGGACTGTGTCTCACATGCATCAGCAGTTATGCATCAGGACAACACCCCATCCTCGCACTCATCCCATACAGTATCACAGCAGATCTAAAGCCTGCTCTGACTAACAACACCTACACTTCCATACTCATAAACACTCAGTACAGTGCAGCAGAGGTAATGTTTACTGTCTCTGACTACACCCTGCTCACCTCATGCTTGAGATCATCATTTCTGCTGCTTGCAGTGTTCAGACATGATGTCCCTAAACTGTGCTTTGTGTGGTAGCATCTATATTCATTAGTTTTATTCAAAGTTTTCAAAAATATAAGGATTATGACCTGACTCAGGACTGGTTACACCAGCGATACCGTTATTATTACAGGAAATAATAAAAAAAAAATACAGGTAATTACAAAATGACACATTCTAAACGAGATGCACAGAATACATTATGTAAACGTAAAATAATGTAAACACTCCTAAATATAAATACAAATCATTTTACAAATAATAAATAAAACAAAATTTGAGTAAAGAGTAAACACTATACAACGATTTACACAATTCTTTATGCATTATACCGTGATATACTGTAATGAACAGCACTGCAATATAAAACACTTATTTCTGAATTCAAATTCAGCTTGAAATTGTTCTTGGAAGATATCAATTCAAAAATGGATTGATATCAATGAAGAAAAAGCCTTGTTGCAAAAATACACACACACACACACACACACAGAGAGTATATAATTCTATGGATTTAAGATTAGGATTTAACATAAACCTATATTTTGAGTTAATCTCAGACTGTCTTGTATCTCACATCCCCGCCGGCTCGTTTCTACATCAGGAGGAAGAGGTTTAGAGCGTTTGTCTGTAGACACGGCCACTCCTCACTTCAGCAAACAGTTCATGTCAATAATGCAGTCTAGATAAGAGCCACTTACACGACACGCTCGCTCACTGCCACTCACAAGTCAGCGCTGAATTCTGCACAGAATGCGAAGGCATTAATGATCAGATGTGCTGTAGTGTCTGAGGATGCTCAGTTTTAATTATTCTGAAGTAGGGTTGTAACGGTATGATATTTCCACGGTATGATAATCGTCTCCGAAAATATCACGGTATATACTAAACAATCATTCTTATCAGTATCAATGACTCTTAAAAGAACAAGAACAAGTTGTTTGAGTGAACAAATGCTTTATTACAACAAACTTGAAACAATTTTAATGAAAGTATTGAAGTCTCCCTTCTTTTTATCAATTCAAAAATGGATTGATATCAATGAAGAAAAAGCCTTGTTGCAAAAATTCTAAAAAAAAAAAAAAGTTATTTTGGCATAATAATTATTATTTATTTGAACAAAACCGCTTATTAATATTTGAAAAATGTTTGTCTGCCTGTTTACAGTAATGTGCTGCAACAAACATGCAGAAGCATACGGAGAAAACAAAACACACCCACAAATTACAAAATGACACATTATAAACAAGATACACCATATAATAGTAAATTCAACACAATTTGAAAGAGTAAACACTAAACAACAATTTATGTAGCCTAATTCTTTATGTGTTAGGGACATATTATAAACAAGATCAGCAAACAGTTCATGTCAATAATGCAGTCTAGATAAGAGCCAC
This sequence comes from Sinocyclocheilus anshuiensis, assembly GCF_001515605.1. Classification (NCBI taxonomy): domain Eukaryota; kingdom Metazoa; phylum Chordata; class Actinopteri; order Cypriniformes; family Cyprinidae; genus Sinocyclocheilus; species Sinocyclocheilus anshuiensis. The sequence continues at coordinate 314,289 of NW_015547661.1, read as the reverse complement.
TTACACGACACGCTCGCTCACTGCCACTCACAAGTCAGCGCTGAATTCTGCACAGAATGCGAAGGCATTAATGATCAGATGTGCTGTAGTGTCTGAGGATGCTCAGTTTTAATTATTCTGAAGTAGGGTTGTAACGGTATGATATTTCCACGGTATGATAATCGTCTCCGAAAATATCACGGTATATACTAAACAATCATTCTTATCAGTATCAATGACTCTTAAAAGAACAAGAACAAGTTGTTTGAGTGAACAAATGCTTTATTACAACAAACTTGAAACAATTTTAATGAAAGTATTGAAGTCTCCCTTCTTTTTAAACAATAAAAAAATAAAGCTATACACCTTATGTATATCTATATCACACTTTAACATTTGAATGAATGTTTTAAAATGTTATCAAATGAAAATGTAACAACTTTTATTTTTGGCAAGGTTCTGGCACAACAGAGGTATACTACGTTAAAACATGGACAAACATGATATTCCTTAAAAATAATGTTTAAATAAATGCATTATTATACAGAAAATTATTATTGTTGTTATTATAACTTTGAAGTACATTGCACAATGCCAATATATTCGTCATAATTTCAAGTTAAACCCAACTTTTATTTTGACGGCTTGTAGCGGACCTTTGAGTTTCAGAGTGTATTTGAAAATGTTTTTTTTTTTTCAGATTCCCTCTGCATCACGGAAATCATACGGCCTTAACTTATAACTTTTTATAAATGCGAGTATGCGACACACATCTGCACGGAGGCATGGTGTCCGCGAATATGATCAAACATGTTGTATGTATTGCCTGCTTTTGCAGCCTCTTTGCGTCCACATTTTTTGCAAATTGGATCCGTCCTCAAGTACAACCCCGCGTTCGTTTTTTTATATCCGAATTATTCCCATACTGCAGATTTTAACTTTTTTTCCGGCGGAGATGGAGATTATATATAATCTCTGTCTCTGTCATTTTCTCCGCTGCACGAGTGAATGCAGAGTGAAGCAAAATAAGTTGCATGTGCGCGGGCGAGATTTTTTAACCGTAGATATGCAAATGTTTACGGTATGATAACCGTACACGTTCAAACCGTGGTAAACCGTCATACCGGTATATCGTTACAACCCTATTCTGAAGTCATTATTAGTGGTGTCTGCAATACTGTACGTAACAGCACAGCAGCGGTTTAATCAGTCAAATCACAAAAGTTGAGTAATATTAGCAAACGTAATTAGCGAACATCACTAATAATAAACAACACTGAACTACAAATAAACAGTATTTATTTAGCAAAAACTACAATCAAAGTGCAGTTCATGCATACATGCATTCATACACTGAAATTAAGTTTCTTGCTAAATGAACTCTAATGTAATCTAAAAATGTCACATTTAATTCAACGTGTTACTTGCCGTTTCTTTGTAATTATTTGTGAAATTTACTAGTCATTTTTGAGTCAGAATGGTTCGAAAGTAAATGCTACACCATTTTTCAGTGTAGAATGTTTTCTAACACTTATTTCTAAATTAAAACTCTTTCTTTTTTTTGGAAGCTATACATGCCCTGATATCATAATGAAGAAAAAGCCTCATTATAAAAATTCTAAGAAAATAAAAAAAGCAGTTTGGTGTATTAATTATTTTCTTCCCAAAAAAATGTTGCACATATGTTCAAGTTGTAGGGAATTTAAGTTTAAACTTTTGCTGAAAATAGTTTCAAACCGTATAAGACCAATATGATACCACTTTGTGTTTTACATTCGATTTTTTCTTTTTAATTTGATAAATTCGTATTTGTCATCGACCCAGATACATTTGAAGCTTTCAGGTAAGGACTTGCCTGTAATATGCATTAGAGGCCATAAATCACATCTAGCTCTAGCCTGTTATTGAATTCAGAATACTGCATATAATAATATAATATAATAATAACTAATAATAAAATATTTTCTCATTACTGTAATGAGAGTAATAATGGAATTTTTCTGCATTATGATAATGAAGACTGTGAAATTAAAATATTGTCACAATGCATCTTCATTTTCTATAATGTAACATGCAATGTTTACAGAAAACAAGGGCCATTTTTTTACCGTTAGTCATAATTAATACTGAACTAATACTGTTAGTTTTAATAGCACAGCCATGCTGGCATCACTGCACATCCACCTTGTGTTTTCCATCTCTCAGATTTCAAGACTGACTCAATATTTGTGTTCTATTTCTGTTTCATTGTTGCCATGGATATTAGAGAGGGATGAGCGGTTCGTTCAGTAGAGTATACATGAACACATTCACTCACTCTGAGCAGATTTTAAAACACTTGCCAACTTTGTAAATGGTTAAAGAGAAAAACTGGCCATCATATACTAAACGACTGAGGATCACACACTCACAGACTTTCAAGTTGTTCCAAACTCGATGACGAACTCACAACAAACAAATGAAAACAACGTGTGTAAAAAAATCGACTGAAAATATTAAACATATTTGATCTCCGATGACTGGATGGATTCATATTCTGAAGCTAAAATATCTGTGGCCATCATACACTACGCAATTTCCTGTGAAATCTTTAAACTCCAACTGCCCAAACTCCACTGACTCACTATGAATTTTAGCAACTATAGCGTTGACTGTAAATTGGGGCAAAAATCTGGACAAAATATGTGTAGTGTTTTCAGCCTTAAATTTTCCAAACTGTTCACCTTAAAGGAATAGCTCACCCCAAAATGAAAATTTGCTAACAATGAACTCACTCTCAGGCCATCCAAGATTAGGATGAGTTTGTTTCTTCTTAGTACCTGATGATTTTTTATGTTGATTCTAAAGTTCATTGCATTAAAGGACTAGTTCACCCAAAAATGTTTTGGAGAAATGTAGCATTGCATCACTTCCTCTGCAGTGAATGGGTGCCGTCAGAATGAGAGTCCAAACAGCTGATAAAAACCACAATAATCCACTTGTGAAGAAAAAACCTGCTTGATTGTAAGAAACAAATCCATCATTAAGATGTTTTAACTTTAAACGGTTGTTTTTGACTCAAATAAAAATCCATAATCCATAATAACCCTCCCTCCAGTGAAAAAGTGAGCCATCTCGCCTGAATCAGAAGAAGAATATTTTGTGATTTAAGTGATGGTTGAAAACTGTTAATGGTGGTTTTGTTTCTTACAAACACACAGCTTTTGTCTTCTCAAGACATTAACTGATGGACTGGAGTGCTGTGGATTATTTGTGGATTATTGTGATGTTTTTATCAGCTGTTTGGACTCTCATTCTGATGGCACCCATTCACTGCAGAGCATCCAGTGCTGAGACACTGATGCAATGCTACATTTCTCCATACCTGAAGATGAGCACATTTTCAGCAAATTTACTTTTTTTGGGGGGGGTGAACTGTTTCTTTAATGTTGTAGTTTACACAAAAGGCCTCAACAGTGGGGATTTTTATTTCTAACAGCTGTGCCTTGTCTTAGCTGTGCCTGTTGATGCATTATAGAACGTTTGTTCGTTGTTGTATTTTAATAAATGGTTATTATATTATAAGACAGAAAGGACTATTATCCATCATGTGATTGGTCAGTGTTGTGGATGCAAGGCTTTATTGATTGAGTGCGTTCACATGACTGGAGGCTGACTGGATGGGTATTACAGCATGAGACTGATGTTGTCAGGCTGAAGTGTAAATGCTTTACAGCCAGCAGATTTTTAAAACTCAAAGCTGTTGTGACAAGTTTGGTCAATTAAGGGATCCAAATAGGGCTGCCACAATCATGAAATTTGGTTGAATTATAGCATTATAATTGTTTCCTTCCTACATTTATTTAAGTTGCTGTTTAAGATTGATACACAAACATGAAAAGATACACAATAGGCTTGAATGTCACTGAAAAGTGCTTGAATACACACACACACACGTGTATATATATATATATATATATATAATTTATAAATGTATCTCTATCTATCTATACACATATTATTTAATCGAAATGTTAGCCGCTTAGTTTATTTGGTCATCTTTATGTTCTACAAATACAAAAGCAACAAATTATTCTTTTCCCTGTTGGATTTTAATTTAATATTGGTATTGTGGCCATCTCCTCTTCATCTGTCAGTGATGCTGGTGCAGGTTCTCCTCCCATTTTATGAGTCTCTGCCTTCTTGCTGTTGGCTTCTGAATAGAAGTCAAATGTTTTTCATTACCCTAATTAAGAAATGTAGCATGTTGGATTAGAGAACTTTTTTTTCACTGTGAAACATAACACGCGCTGGGAGAGCCCACTGACAACGTCGATTGTCCTCTATTTGTCTTTCTTCTCTAGTCACGTTTGATCTCGCGAGTCTCCGTAAGATGTCGTGTCACTGTGAAATCGTTCCTACAATCGACAAGTGTGTGGTCTCGCGGTCTGGTCGAATCGTCTAGTGTGCGCGTTCAGAGGATTATAAGGCTAAAAGTCGGTTAAAACCGTCTTCGTGTCTGTGGTCTCCCATAGTTTTAAAATCAGTTCAGATTTGAAAATTCCGTTCTCATTTGTAGATTGTGTTTTCCTCCTAAAAGTTTTTTCCTGTGTTTCCTGAGCACATAAGAAAAGTATATTTTCTTACTATTTAAGTTTCTACATTAACCACATTACGTAACAAATGCTTGCTCTAAAAACACTAATAATTTAATAGCATTGTTAATGGAGTGTCATCTTTAGCACATCTAAAATTGAATATTCATTTTTCATGATGCTGTAGTGTCTGACTTATGATATCCTTCATGTTTGTATACATTGGAGATTGCCATTTTTATATGTAATGTATGTTTTCCTAGCAATTAATAATTAGTTGCAAGTTCTACTACTGGATTAACATATTTAGAAATACATTGCAATTTAAGTTCACTAATAATGAAGTACAATGAGGTATAATTGAAATAATTCATAGGTCATTCCAAACCCTCAATCCTGCGCCTTTTCCTTCACAGAGCATGTCCACCATGGTTTACCCACATGAGGAGAGACTAGAGAAGCTGACGCAGGAGGAGATAATCTCCAGCACTAAACTGGTGATTCAGGGTCTGGAAGCTCTCAGGAGCGAGCACAACTCCATCCTGCAGAGTCTGGTGGAGACCATCCAGTGCTTAAAGAAAGATGAGGAGGCCAGTTTGGTTCATGAGAAGTCCAGCCTGCTGCGCAAGTCTGTGGAGATGATTGAGCTGGGCCTGGGTGAAGCGCAGGTGAGGGACGACGACAGTCTGTAGAATCTGTAGAAAGTCAGCATCCATTGCTGAACTAGTTAATAATGCAAAAATATTACATCACCTATATCACATATCAGGTGATGATGGCACTGTCCAACCACCTGAACGCAGTGGAGTCAGAGAAGCAGAAGCTGCGTGCTCAGGTGCGACGGCTCTGTCAGGAGAACCAGTGGCTGAGGGACGAGCTGGCCAACACACAATCTATCTATCTATCTATCTATCCATCATCCATCTATCTATCATTTTCTGTTTTTTATTCAGTTTAGTTTGTTTTGTTTTGTCATTTTGTTGTGTTTTTAGTATTTTTGTTTTCTTTTACAATATATCTATATCGTTTTTTTTTATAATTATCATTTCAGTTTAGTTTATCCCTTGAATTGTTTTGATCTTGAGTTAATTTTAATACATTTATAAGTCATTTACTAAATTAGAAAACTGAATTACAGTGTTTCTGGTGCAAGAACCCAGGACTAACATTCTAAGTGGACTTATAAATGAATAAAAGGGAACTTTTCTGGCTTAAATCTCCTCTGCAGCAATAGCCTGGCTTTTCTTGGGAAATGAGCCGTGTCCTTCTTCCTGTAAGTGTAGCCAGCATTGATTTATTGTCAGTTTGAACTGATGACTCTGTTTTGCTGGATGGAGATGTTACAAAGAAGATCTTCGTTGTTACTGCGTGATGAATTAGTAAATTGTATTCCTTGGCAAACAGAAGATCCTCTCCTTTACTTCAGTCCAATGTTTTTCATTCTTCTCTTTCTGCATTGCAAGCATTTGAAGACACTCTATCTGTTAAAATGACAGTTGCCTCCAGCTTGTCATTTATATTTCATTAAAGGCTGTTTCATGCAGTTACTTCCTGAATGAATGGAGCCATTAAAAGCCTTAAAGACAGTCATGCATGGACAGATGCAGCTGACTCTAGAAATGATTTAATATATAAAACTAATAGAAACAGAGCAGCACAGACTGTATATAAACAAGAATCATGCTAAATTGAATATTTAAAAAATAAATTATTCGATTTTGTTTTAGGAAGAGAAAAATAGTGAGACTCCCAGAGATGCCCTGGACGATTTGTTTCCCAATGATGAAGACGACCAGGGTAAGGAAGTACAAAAATGATACAATAATCACCCTAATTCTATAAGAATAGCAAAATCCACATTACAACTTGTAGTGTGGACTTCGCTATTCACTTTCAGAATGATTTTTTTTTCCAGCTGATGAACGATTTTTTATTGGATTCAACATAACTTTCACCTGTTACCTTTTAGTAGGACACTTGGCAGCTCTACATCGATTGCCTTTTTCCTTAACACATATTTTATTTCTAGCATATTAAATTAGGTATAATTCAAAAGCTTCAGTGCACTCAAAAGTCATCCTGTGAAAGCTGTATTCAAATTGGATGCTGCTTTACCATATTTTTCTAAGCTTATCAAAACATATCGGTGGAAAGGTCTGATACTCAAGGTTCCATTTTTGGCAACAATTTTGAAATAAAAGTGAAACGTGACAGATATGTAATAATTTGTGACAGGAGAAAGCATCACCTAAACAAAATCTGCCAGGAACTTCAATTTTTGTGATATCAACTTCAAATTCGGAACTCAACTTGATTAGACATATGGCTTTGATTTTCAGAGTCCAATTTATTTTGTAAAATATATATTTTGTATAAAATGTAAAACAAAGTTTGGTGCAGTGCATTTGCTTTACAACAGACTCACACTTCTTAAACCTTTTTACGCTTTCACTTCAGCATTAACCCGCTGAGTATTTTCTTTAAAAAGCGCCCAAGCTTTGGTCTGTGTACCAAAACATTTAAGAATTACAAACATTTCATTTCAGTGCATTTTCTCATCAGTTAACAGATATTAAAGAGCTCAAGCACCAAAAGCACCAGATGGCATAAAGGCAGTGTCTGCTTATAATAAAAAAGAACGCTATGGTCGTTAATATAGTTATAGTTATAGTTGTTCTTGGTGTGAACAGGCCATAATGCTTGTTAGCATTTAGCACTACTGACACTGTATGGCACATTTGATGTGAATTTGGCCGTCTCATTACTTTTGCATGTCCTTTCAGTCCTTTTGCATTGATGTGTGTGGATGCCATGTTGGTATGTTGGTGTACTACCCAATAGTCAATGCGGCGTTGCATTACCAAAGTGTGGATTTGAGGCTAACCACAAGAATGGCATTTGAGACAGAGCTGGAGAAACCATACAATTCATATTTTGGATATTAATGGTGTTACTCTCTGTCGCCCCCTTCAGTCTCACACCGGCACAACAGCGCCGGGCTTGCTGCCGCTCAGCAGGGTGGGTATGAGATCCCAGTGCGCCTCAGGACCCTCCATAACCTGGTGATCCAGTACGCCGCTCAGGGCCGCTACGAGGTGGCCGTGCCTCTCTGCAAACAGGCTCTGGAGGACCTGGAGAAAACCTCTGGACACGACCATCCCGATGTAGCCACCATGCTCAACATCCTGGCTCTGGTCTACAGGTGCGTGTGCTTGCTCGTGTGTAGATGCATGTCATTAATTACTCCACTCCCATGTCATTACAAACCTGTATGTTTATAGTTACATCAAACACAAAAAAAGACATTTTGAAAAATAACAGTAAACAGGCACTGTAGCTTTCTAGCATCATAAAGGACACAAAAGCATCATTAAAATGGTCAACATGGCTATCTTTAAAAGTAGGGCAGATGTCCGTATTTTCATTGAACACATAATGACTTATTACTTCAGAAAGCATGTCATTTAGTGCACAAGTCATTTGGACTACTGTGTCACTTTTATAGTGTATTAGCTTCATCTTTGAAGCTCCAGTTTCCATTATTTGTAAATGCATTCACAAAACAACCGGTGCATTTTTCAAAATTTCTTCTTTTGTGTTCCACTGAAGAAATAAAGTGATTTTTAAAAAACGTAAAGTTCCGGTGCTTGATTCTGATTGGTTGAGCCACGTTCGAAGCTGTTGTAAATTACTCTACAAACACACACCTTTGTTTACTTCTGTGTGTTGCTCTGCAACCACTTTGTTGGAACCACAACTGTTTCTGAGGAACTACATTGTTTGGTGGAAGAATACTGTTTTTATTAATATCATTACACTTTATTTGCTCTGTTTTATTTTGTGAAACCTTACTACGTATATGGAATAACCGTTTTATAAAAGCAATAATCCCCGTGAAGCCGTGGTTTACAGTGAATTTATAACAGCTAAGGGGGTTTTAGGCACTCTGCTTCACGTCTAACAACACCCCTTAGCTGTTATAAATTCACTGTAAACCACGGCTTCACGGGGATTATTGCTTTAGTTGGATTTAGAGTGATGTGATTGTGAGTAAATGAGGACAGAACTTACTTTCTTTAATCAGCAAGACTTCCTTCAACCAGCTTCACCAGAAAAGATTGAATAAAGTACAAAGTAAATCCGCAGATTCTGTCTGGGCCTGTTTATGTTGGGATGTACTTAATCATTCTTTACATTTCATCAAATTATGTCATATTTTATATATATATATATTTTCAATTCCTCATTGTTTTCAGCATCCTCTGTCAGAACTGGCAATTCTGTTTGCAAATTTGCCTAATTTGTCATGTTGTCATGGAAAACTAATTCTCCTTTATTGAATTTAGAATAATATTTAAGTGAAAGATATGGAAGCCCGTTTCCGCCACTGTATAAAAAATTAAATAAGGTATTTGCGACTTTTTATCACATGTGATACATGACACAATCTCGCGATTGTGTGTTATAAAGTTCAGTTCGGAGGAAAAAAGTTTATATATCACAATTCTGACTTTTTTTCTCGCAATTCAGATTTTTTTTCTCGCAATTGTAAGATATAAACTCGCAATTGCCAGTTATAAAGTCCTGAGGAAAGTTATAATTTCTGAGGAAAAAAAGAGACTATTTTTTTACAATTGTGAGTTTATATCATGCAATTCTAAGAAAAAAGTCAGAATTGCGAATTTATATCTCGCACTTTATTTTTTATTCAGTGGCGGAAATTGGCTTCCATAGAAAGAAGATTGCCCACTAGACCTACTGAAATAAGCATCTCGAAATGAGAATTTATTGCATTTCTTTTTACTCAGGGACCAGAATAAATACAAGGAAGCTGCTCATCTCCTTAATGATGCCCTGTCAATCAGAGAAAAGACCCTGGGCAATGACCACCCAGCTGTAAGTACTACAAAACACATATTACACTAAAAACAGGGTGCATATACAGTTGTGCTTGGGTTACTATCCACTAGATTTGCTACTAAATGTCTTCCAAGATTCAGTGCCTTGAATGTCTTGCAAACTTCAAATCAAGAAACTAGTTCTATATAGACCTATAGGAACGATGGCACTTTTCACATCATTGAGTAAAGCCAGGCAATCAGATTGGAGCCTGTGATTTTTGAGAAAGCTTTTGTTATATTTATGGCAAATGGTCCATGAACAGTACAAAGGCATTCTGTCTGGATCCACACTGCACCCTGTAATAATCAGTGTCCATATTCCATGACTAATCCAGGTGGCGGCCACCCTCAACAACCTGGCGGTCCTGTACGGAAAGAGAGGAAAATACAAGGAAGCAGAACCACTGTGCAAGAGAGCCTTGGAGATCAGAGAGAAGGTACTCTCACTAAAACCTGGCCTGCTTGTGTCGTGTCAACTGATTACAATGATATCTGAATAATCATGTCTTCTGTGACTAGTCAGCCGTATTGTAATGATTCCTCTCTCTTCTCTTTCGTTGCTCAGGTGTTGGGGCGGGAGCACCCAAACGTGGCCAAGCAGCTGAATAATCTGGCTCTGCTCTGTCAGAATCAGGGGAAGTATGAGGAGGTGGAGTATTATTACTGCAGGGCTCTAGATATCTACGAGAAAACACTGGGACCCGACGACCCCAATGTCGCCAAGACCAAAAACAACCTGGTGAATATAATCGGCACTCATGTTTGCACAACAAACCAGGCTCATGCATTGTTAAGAGATCTATGTTAAAACATATGTGACCCTGGAGCACAAAAGCAGTCTTAAGTCGCTGGGGTGTATTTGTAGCAATAACCAACAATACATTGTATGGGTCAAAATTATCAATTTTTCTTTTATGCCAAAAATCATTAGGATATTAAGTAAAGATCATGTTCCATGAAGATATTTTGTACATTTACTACCGTAAATATATCAAAACTTAATTTTTGATTAGTAATATGCATTGCTAAGGACTTCATTTGGACAACTTTAAAGACGATTTTCTCAATATTTCGATTTTTTTGCACCCTCAGATTCCAGATTTTCAAATAGTTGCATCTCAGCCAAATATTGTCCGATCCTAACAAACCACACATCAATGGAGAGCTTATTTATATCAAAGAATTGACTCTTATGACTGGTTTTGTGGTCCAGGGTCACATATCGTACTTCATATAACCTGTAATAGAAATAATTGTACACATTCCTTTTTTTAAGGGTATGTCATAATTGTAAAATTGCTTCTTTAATATTTTCCCTGCAGGCTTCATGCTATCTGAAACAGGGCAAGTACAAGGAAGCTGAGATCCTCTACAAAGAAAAGGTGATTTTCTCAATATTTAGATTTTTTTGCACCCTCAGATTCCAGATTTTCAAATAGTTGCATCTCAGCCAAATATTGTCCGATCCTAACAAACCACACATCAATGGAGAGCTTATTTATATCAAAGAATTGACTCTTATGACTGGTTTTGTGGTCCAGGGTCACATATCGTACTTCATATAACCTGTAATAGAAATAATTGTACACATTCCTTTTTTTAAGGGTATGTCATAATTGTAAAATTGCTTCTTTAATATTTTCCCTGCAGGCTTCATGCTATCTGAAACAGGGCAAGTACAAGGAAGCTGAGATCCTCTACAAAGAGATCCTGACGCGCGCCCACGAGAAAGAGTTTGGATCTGTAGATGGTACGATCAATGCCTGAGTATGGCTCTTCATTATTCATTAGCTGACAGACTGCATGCTTCCTTCTTACCACACACACACACACACACACACACACACACACACACACACACACAACCACATGTTGGGAACATAAACAAGAGCTTTCCTTCTACAGTACATGGCAAACTAAATTATTATTGCTTGTAGAGTGGTTAAAATGTACTGTAAGTCACTCTGTCTGTGTAGCCAGTTGTTTACTATTATTAAGCAGATTTAACTACTAATATATGATACATAAGCATACACAAAGTGTTGGATAATTTAATATGAAATATATTCTGAATCTTCCTACTACAGAACGATTTACTAAATGCAATTATCTAATGAAAAAAGTCATCCCGTTTAAAAGAGGAAAGATATGCATGCTAATTTGCATACTTCTACTATCCACTTCGCTGATGATGGGAAAGCAGTAAGCATTAGCATTTAACTAAGTTCACTACTTTATTGCATATTGTTAGGTTTTCATGCATTCAGCCTCACATTTCTACAACTAAATAAGTTGAAATAAACAAATCACACACTTCTCTCTGGTTGTACGTAATTATCACTGAAAAAGCACACTTGCGCCGCGTCTGATATTGAATACCTCCCTACTATATATACTGGAAAAATTATTTTTAGTTTATTAGAGCATGTTTTACAAGAAAATACCATATCAGATTTTGTACTTCAAAATTTCGTTTAATTCACAATTACTTGCTGTTTCTTTGTAATTAATTGTGACTTTTACTAGCAATTTCTAAGTAAAAAATTTTCCTATACCAAATTATTTTCAGTGTAGTAGATGAAATGTCCAAATTTGCAGTATTCATAAAACAGTACCTGCATGACTTACTAGTTCTGGTGATATTCTGAAGTGTCCATCCGATGTCTGTAGTATGTAGTATGTCTGGATTACAATCATACTACATCCATTCATGCTATATAGAATATACTTTTTTAGCGGTCCCAAAGTAAAGGTCACATTTACAGTATTTTACAGAATTTTTGGGGTGAAATACAGTCATTTCAGTTGGAAACTACAAATTTTGTGTATAATTTTGTGTGATTGTGAAAAAGTTCCCTATGCAGATTTTGCTCGTGTTTAGGTTGGTCACCTGAATAAGAGATCTAAGAGATCTATGTTAAAACATATGTGACCCTGGAGCACAAAAGCAGTCTTAAGTCGCTGGGTAGCAATAACATTAAGTAAAGATCATGTTCCATGAAGATATTTTGTACATTTACTACCGTAAATATATCAAAACTTAATTTTTGATTAGTAATATGCATTGCTAAGGACTTCATTTGGACAACTTTAAAGACGATTTTCTCAATATTTCGATTTTTTTGCACCCTCAGATTCCAGATTTTCAAATAGTTGCATCTCAGCCAAATATTGTCCGATCCTAACAAACCACACATCAATGGAGAGCTTATTTATATCAAAGAATTGACTCTTATGACTGGTTTTGTGGTCCAGGGTCACATATCGTACTTCATATAACCTGTAATAGAAATAATTGTACACATTCCTTTTTTTAAGGGTATGTCATAATTGTAAAATTGCTTCTTTAATATTTTCCCTGCAGGCTTCATGCTATCTGAAACAGGGCAAGTACAAGGAAGCTGAGATCCTCTACAAAGAGATCCTGACGCGCGCCCACGAGAAAGAGTTTGGATCTGTAGATGGTACGATCATTGCTTGAGTATGGCTCTTCATTATTCATTAGCTGACAGCCTGCATGCTTTCTCACAAACGGGATTTTTTTTTCTTTCTTTGGCAATGCTATGAAACTGAACTGTTGTCATTGCGGAATGATGCGTGTTGATGACCTCTCGCCAGCCATGACCTGGTGATGACTTTTCTGCACACCTGACCTCTGGTTTACTACCATTCACTGTGAGCCGTGGATTTCACAGAAATCCAGGAGCAAACACAACAGATAAAACATCTTTTTAATACCATCAAATATAGGGTTTGGGACTAAATCTTACATGTTCTTGCCATATATGTATATATGTTTTTCTGTGAAGATGAATTGACTTTCAAATATGGACGCTATATTAGTGAACTGCTTGCCTGTGCCAGGCAAAATATTCAATGTGAATGTCTCCAATATAAATGCGAAAGCAAAAGTGCAAAGCACTGTACGAACAACTGAACAGATGGTTTTTATCTGTGATTACTTGGAAGCTGTACAACTTTCAGGTGACGTTCTGCATTACGTCATTTGTGACTTTCTTTTATTTTCACAATCTCATCCTTTTTTTGTCATTTTATTTTGTGTTCTTTAATATGAGAAAATTGATTATCCCTTCAGAATAGGCCAATTTGTGTGTTGTTTATATGATTTTGTTAATCATTTTAATGTCGATTTCACACTTGATTTCAATAAATCAACTTGATTGATTTCTTCGTTTTTCTATATTTTCTGTTTCATACGTTCACGCCAAATTTATTTTGTGCTCTTGACATTTTTAATACATGTTCTCCTGGTGGACTGTTGGTAAATGACAGAACTTCAAGAATGTAGTTACTTCAGTTATTGTTAGATCCCATACGTATGGAAGCCCGTTTCCGACACTTAAAAAAATGGGTACTTTGCGACTTTTTATCTTACAATTCTGACTTTTTTCTCAGAACTGCATGATATAAACTCACAATTACAAGTTATAAAGTCAGAATTGTGAGATATATATACACGTAGTTATCGCAAAACTTGCAATTCTAACTTTTTTCTCGCAATTCAGATTTTTTTTTTTCTTACAATTGTGAGTTTATATCTCACGATTCTGACATTTTTCGTGCAGTTATGTCTCATTTTCTCAGAATTGTGAGATAAAAAGTCGCAATTTTGAGTAACGAAACCCAATTCTAATGAAAACAGACTGGCCATTTTCTTACAATTTTGAGTTTATATCTTGCAATTCTGACGTCATAACTTGCAATTGCGAATTTATGTCTTGCATTTTTTAGAAAAAAGTCTGAAATGTGAGTTTTTGTCACAGAATTGCGAAAAAAAAACAGAAGTGTGAGATAAAAAGTTGCAATTGTTAGTAATAAAGTTCAATTTCAACGAAAAAAAGGACTGACTATTTTCTTACAATTTTGAGTTTATATCTTGCAATTCTGACGTCATAACTTGCAATTGCGAATTTATGTCTTGCATTTTTTTTAGAAAAAAAGAATTTCAAGTTTGTATCACACAATTGGGAAAAAAAGTCTGAATTGTAAGATAAAAAGTAGCAATTACCTTTTTTTAGTTTTATTCAGTTATGGAAACAAGCTTCCATACATAGTGATTTTAACAAGTATAAAACTTAACTATGAAACTCCAATAACCTTTGTAACCTAAATCTGAAATTGTAGGAGGAACCCAGTCATATCTAGAAACTAGAATATCATCGAAAAAAGGCATTCAGAATGCCTTAGAAACAGCTTAGCAATTCCCTGGCTAGATTTATAAAAAATAAAATAAAAATAATTATGATTTTACAGTAGTAACTACGGTATTTGGCCGTTTTTACCATGTTGTGTTTTTGTAATGGCTGACTACAGTAGCAGAACTGTTTCTCTGTGTCTGCAGCTGAAAATAAACCCATCTGGATGCATGCTGAGGAAAGACAAGAGAGCAAAGTAGGTTTCGGCCAGCACATGCATGTTTGTGTGTGTGTGTGTGTGTGTGTGTGAGTGAGTGAGTGCGTGCGTGCGTGTGAAATGCTAAGATGCTCATATGGGAAGCTGATAGAGTGGGTACAGAAAGTCACCACCCGCTTTCAATATATTCACCTTTTGTTGCACAGAGCCTGAATTGAAAACACAATTCTAGCTTTTTACAAACAGAGGAAACGAATCCAAACAACTCTGAATAAGGACTGCACTGCAGTCACTCCACAGATTCTCAATGGGATTTAGGTTGAGCCCTGAGTAGGCCACAAGAGAACGGTCACTTTCTTGTCCTTTATGGCTGTTTTGCTGCTCAGATTAGGGTTACTGTCATATTGAAACAGCTGAAACTCCTGGCAGGTTCTCCTCAGTCTGCCAGTATTTTGAATTTTTCAGTCCTGGCTGAAAAGAAATGCCTCAACAACATATTTCTGCCTCTGTATCTTGTTCTTTGGCTGGGTTTCATCAGACACATTGACAATAGACTTCGTAAAGGACTAATTAATTCCCCGTGCCTTTCCACAACCTGTACTGTAAATGTTTTGAAGGGAGGTTGTGGCTGTCTGTACCCAGTCTATATGTATTTACAGCAAACACAGTATCCCTGTCTGGATGATTGACAGCTGAGAAGATTTTGAGACTTCACTGTCTGTCTCTGTGTGTTTTCCTCCTCCTTTCTCTCAGGGAAAGCTGGCAGATGGGAATCATTATGGGGAATACGGTGGCTGGTACAAAGCCTGCAAGGTGAACAGGTGAGAAAAAGCAGCTACAATTACCCAAACGTACCTGCCCCACAGCTAAAACTGCTGTCTGCAGTTAATTCAGCTGAAACTTCAGCTTAAAGGAATGTCACTTGAAAAAAAAGATGAAATAGTTTCTTTTTTGCAATTGCTGCTACTTTCTTCAGAAATGCAAACCTAGTCTGAATATTAAACGTGTTGGGAATTATATGAGACTGTGTTTTTTCATACACAGCCCCACGGTAAACACCACGCTGAGGAACCTGGGTGCTCTGTACCGTAAGCAGGGGAAAATAGAGGCGGCTGAGACCCTAGAGGAGTGTGCCATGAGGTCCCGCAGACAGGTGCAACATCTGTGAGAATCATAGCGGCGTATGCTGGGACACATGATGTCTTTGTAACGTGTGTGTGTGTGTGTGTGTGTGTGTGTGTCAGGGAGCGGCAGTGGATCCTCAGAGAGATGGAGAGAGGCGGAGGAGCACTGCATCCATCTCCAGCGTGAAGTACGACTGCAGCAATGACGCCGGAGAAGAGGGCAGTGTGGAGTGGAATGGGGTGAGTTAGTAATATCTTTGTCATGTTAAACTGCTTTAAGTGTATGAAGCTCCTAAGGGGACATGGTGATGAAAAAAATATGAGATGGGAAGAAAAATTATACTCTCGCAAACGTATTGCATTTCTCCGAGAAACGTTGTATTCTTTGTATTGCAAGATGCAAGATTACTGCGTTCCCCTGAGAAACTTTTGCATGTCTCGTAAAAATTTGCAAGCTCTCACAAATACTATTGAGTTCCCCCAAGAAACTTTGCATTTTTCACAAAACGTGTGTTCTCTCACGAACCGTTCTCTTGCAAAAGTATTGGGTTCCCCCAAGAAATATTGCATTCTCTCGCAAAACATTTGCGTTTTTTGCACAAGTATTGCGTTCCTGCGAGAATCATTGCATTCTTTTGCAAAAGTGTTGCACTCCCAAAAGTTGGGTACCCGCATTAAACATTGCATTCTCTCGCAAAACATTTGTGTTCTTTCTCATGAAAAGTATTGCGTTCCCACGAGAAACTTTGCAATCTCTCGCAAAACATTTGTGTTCTTTCTAATGAAAAGTATTGCGTTCCCACGAGAAACTTTGCAATCTCTCGCAAAACATTTGTGTTCTTTTGCAAAAGTGTTGCGCTCTCCAAGAAACTTTGTGATCTCTCAAAAAACATTCGCTCTCTTTTGCAAAAGTTGCGTATACCCGTATCAAACATTGCATTCTCTCGCAAAAGTATTGCGTTCCCACAAGAAACTTTGAATTCTCCCACAAAACATTTGTGTTCTTCTGCAAAATGACATGAACTTTTCTTGAGGGAATACAAAAATTTTGTGAGCTAATGCATGCATTTCTTGGGTGAACGCAAACATTATGCAAGAGAACGCAAAAGCATTGAAATATAATTTTACCGTCCACCTCATTTTTTTTTACCATCACCCTGTCCCTTTAGTGTCTCCGTAGTAAGTGGTTTTTTGGAATAACACTCATAAAATTTCCCTGCTATCTGACAGATATCACTTATTCGCCAATCAGAAATAGTCTGTATACCTGTCCATTTTGGGTTGGCTAACATATCTTTGTTTTGAAGAGTGGCATATGGCAAAAGTTAGCAAAGTAGTGTAAGTTAGTGAAATGGCCAAACTGCTAACAGCATTACACCATACTTGCATTAAACATACATTATCAATTTGCATGAAATCAAAATCTACCATATTTTCTTTCTTAATTCATGTTCCTTGTCCTGTTGTAAAATATTCAAAGGTACGGAGTCCCAAGTCAAGAATTTAAGAGGTTAAGAATTCAATTGTTGCCACATTGTGCTAATTCGTTCCCTGGCTTTAGGGGGGCCATATTTGGTCACAATATCTTGTTTTTGTCATATGCGGAGCTCCATACATCAGTGCATGTTTTTCTCATATGTGACCCTGGAGCACAAAAGCAGTCTTAAGTCGCTGGGGTATATTTGTAGCAATAACCAACAATACATTGTATGGGTCAAAATTATAGATTTTTCTTTTATGCCAAAAATCATTAGGATATTAAGTAAAGATCATGTTCCATGAAGATATTTTGTAAATTCCCTACTGTAAATATATCAAAACTTAATTTTTGATTAGTAATATGCATTGCTAAGAACTTCATTTGGACAACTTTAAAGACGATTTTCTCAATATTTAGATTTTTTTGCACCCTCAGATTCCAGATTTTCAAATAGTTGTATCTCAGCCAAATATTGTCCTATCCTAACAAACCATACATCAATGGAAAGCTTATTTATGCAGCTTTCAGATTTCCAAAGACTGACCCTTATGACTGGTTTTGTGGTCCAGGGTCACATATGTATGTTCTGTATATATTATTTGATTAAATATTAGATAGTATTTCTATGATTAAATATTCATCATTTGAAACAATCTTAATTAAACACACAGAGTAAAGCTTGAATTGCAAAACAAAATGATTAACACTTAGACTCCAGGGATACAATAATAATGCTGTGTTATCCGGCTGTTGGATTGACATCACTTTAAAAAATGAGACCGAGACAGCCTCTTCAGTGTGCCAAAGTGGCCGTCGTCCCCTGCTGATGGCATATCCTGTGTACTGCACAGCTATTGTAGACCATATAATTAAACATCTGTGATTATAAAGCAGAAGCTCCAAATCAAGAGTGCAATAGAGTCGTATTCCAGAAGTCAAAAGTCCATTCATTTTCTCCATATATATTTTTAACTTATAATGTAGAAATTTGCCTACCGTGAGCTATGATGCTAAACATTTATTTCAGTGAGAAACCAGTTTTTGCAGAAACCAGTGTGACTTGCATTTCATATCTAACGTGTGTTTAATTGGGTAATTCTATTGGTCATCACTAAATCAACCTTAATACATTAATATATACTAACAAAACAAATCCTTACAGTTCAAATCAGGTTGAATCTTGAGATACTAACAGATGTGAGTGTCTTCATGTGCGTTTATGAACAAACTCACTCTCTCTCTTTGTGTCTGTGTCTCTCTCTCTCTCTCTGCATTAGGCCTAAGCTCTGCTCAGCTTCCTCTGTCTGCTCTTGCAACAAATCAGATCTGATGTAAATGGTTTGCTCTCTGCCGGGTGGAGTGTGCGTGTGTGTGTGGAGAGAGACGCCCAGCACAGCTTTAACTCTTGCTAAGGCTGATGGGATATCATCTTACATTTCCTGTGTGTTCTTGCTCTCTCTTTCCCTGATTCTTCTTCCAGACACGGACTGATTTCGCTCGTCTGCTCACTCCTCCTTGTTCTCTGCGATGTCTGTTTTTGTGCCTGCATTGTTAACTGTGCTACACTGATTTATAACCTGTAATATACAACCTCAGTGACACTCTGATTTATGAACAGGCCAAATTAAAATAAATGAGAAATTAGATTGTGCCTATTGCACTGGCCAACTCTCAGATAAATGAATGTTTAATCTAACAAAAGGGAAAGTGTATATGGAAATACAGTGGAGTCCAACATTCCGAGTCTGCTGATAATTTCGCATTCTTTACCAAATTAATACATTTCTTTTATTTCCCAGTTATTTCATTGCCATTACAATTGAAAGGTTAAATTCGAAAGTTAACATAATTTTCCTGAACAAAGAAAGTTGTACAGTTTTGAAACAACATGAGGGCGAGTAAATGAGATACCACTTTAAAAAGTCACAAATTCACACTAGTGCAGAATTTTAAAGACTTCTTGTTCATTTTCTTAGTTTTACATTTATATCTTCGTCTTCAGATTTTATGGTCTCAAACTTTTGGACCTTGTTACATAACTCATGTTATAGCACAGTTACCGTTTAGTTCATTAGTGTTTTGTTGGATATGTGTCAAGTCGGCTAAACTCATTCTTCATTGGCTTTTGTGTTGCCAAAGACATGTGACTTTAAGAAAGGCCAAAAGTTCAGACAAATTCTGCTCAATATGCCAACAGCAGAGGCGGTGAGTTTCTTCAGAAACTGAAGCTATTTTTGCAATTCCGTGTGGTTTTGCTAATGGCATAGAAACGGCACACTTCATCTTTCAATGTATCACTGTATGTGTTCACTATTCAGGATTGGTGAATTAGTGCGGCTGTAGCCAATACTTCACTGTAGTCGATTGACTGCAGATTCATGGGATATATATATATATATATATATATATATATATATATACAGTATATGTACAGTATGTGGCTCTTTCTGCACGCTGATGTATGTCTTCATTAAGCTCATCTAACCCAATAAAGGCTTGGAGTTAGTGGCCTGGCCTCTGTCTGTGTGCTTGAATGTGAATTATGAGTGAATGTTTTATCGGAGGCACACACGGTGACCTAGTTTCTGTCACTGGCAGTGGTCACACAGCTGGTATTTGCCTCAGTTTTCTTCACCATGACAGCACAGAGCATGGATTAAAAGAAAAACCGAAGGGTCATTCCAGGTCTCGAGGGCGTATGTGCTGTTATACCTCTAAAACGTTTGATTTTATCATGATGGTGGCTTTAGAACTTTAGTAAAGACTGTTTGCATAGCTGAATGACTCCAAAACGGCAGTGTGTAGCTCAGATTAGATTTAATGCCAACTCGGTCGTATGGATTGGATTTCCACGTCGACAATAAAGCAGCAATGCTATAGTTACGTACCCTAGTAAACCTTAGTTGCATAACCTGAGTGCATGACGTGGTGTTTCTGCAAATACAAACACTTCCTGCCATCTGCTGGGCTCAGAGATACACTGCAGTGCTCCAGATCCTTTCCAGTATGAGGTATTTAACACGTTTACCACCGTGCATTGGAGACCATTGCTAATATGAGAGCTAATACAGTATATTGGCTAAGCTGATAACTCCTATTAGCCACTCAGTAACCCTGCTGGCCTATAATCATGCCAAAATTGACCGATTAACAGAAGTATGAATTCTCCTTTGTGTCAGGTCCAAGATCTACCAACAGCAAGTGCATACTTTATTAGGCTGACCCATAAGTTAGCATCACCGTGGTACCCTCAATAAAAACGCAATAGTATTTTTCCACTGACTTTTGTATTCAGTGTACTTTTAAATTACAATATTGTTACTCCATAAAAAAGTAACTAATTGCGTTAATTTTTATTAGCGCTGTCAAACGATTAATCACATCCAAAATAAAAGTTTTTGTTTACATATGTGTGTGTGTAGTGTGTATATTTATTATGCATATATAAATACAAACACATGCATGTATATATATTTTGAAAATATTTACATGTATATATTTATATTAATATAACTTATATGTTATATAAATATATTTAATATATAAACATAACATATTTTTCTGAAATATATAAATGCATGTGTGTGTATTTATATATACATAATATATTATGTAAACAAAAACTTTTATTTTGGATGCGATTAATCGCGATTAATCGTTTGACAGCATTCGTTTTTATGTAAGTAATTTATTATGTTTTGGCGACTGTATGGGCCCTCTCACGCCAAAAGTGAAATTAATAAGCCTCCGGCTGAAGGAAGTGCCTCTGTCTCTGCACTTTCTCCCAATTTCTCTCAACACAGGACAGGAGATCTGCCAGCGAATTAATGGGGAAACAAAGTTACTTGCGTTACTTATTTGAAAAAATAAGTAAATAAATATTTTCTTGTAAATTTTAAATTATAAAACGATGGTTCCGGTCCTTGATTCTGATTGGTTGAGCCAAGTTCCAAGCTGTCTTACCCACAACACTGTTTGTATTGTTGCAGATACTCTGTGACCAGCAAAAGTTCATCATAATAATCGCAAATGAACACAACTTTAGACTAAATTCAGTAAAAAGCAATTAATAATAATAAGCAAACTATAATCCCGGTCAAGTGACTTCACTGCGCTTCTGAAATACTCTGTGCGGTCGTCACCGGTTTACACGACCACAATGTACTAAATACGGAAAGGTCTTTCCTTGCGATTTTAAAAACATTTTTGTGTACAAGCGACAATGCTGTCAAAACAATCGGCGCTCACTTAAACCCCTGAAAACGACCAAAGCCTGGAATACACTATGTGATTTTTGCCCCAATTTTCCGCTGGTTTACAGTCTGGGAATCACGTAATGTTAGTGTGAAGGTCACAGACTCTGATGTTTTAGCTTCTGACTCTGATTCCATCCAGTCGGAGGAGATCAAACATGTTTGATATTTTGAACCGATTTTAGAACACATATTGTTTTCATTTGTCACGCGTCTCCTAGCAACAAGGCGCACGTTTCTGCGTGAGTTTGTTGTGATCGGAACGACTAACTTTGGTAGTGTATGATCCTCAGTCGTTTAGTGTATGAAGGCCAGTTTTTT
>NW_015547661.1:288622-291955 GCF_001515605.1 Sinocyclocheilus anshuiensis | reverse complement strand
GTAATG
Source organism: Sinocyclocheilus anshuiensis (assembly GCF_001515605.1). Lineage (NCBI taxonomy): Eukaryota > Metazoa > Chordata > Actinopteri > Cypriniformes > Cyprinidae > Sinocyclocheilus > Sinocyclocheilus anshuiensis. The sequence continues at coordinate 291,949 of NW_015547661.1, read as the reverse complement.
GTGCGTTCAAGTCATGTCGGATAGATCGTATTTACGAGTTGAACGCACATGAACGCCACCACAAAGTTGTTATTACGAGTGGGAAACTCAACATTTTCTTTAAGCCCCGCGTTTCTGAGTTGGGGGCGTGTCAATGAGAATCCATGGATGCAACGTCTGTAGTTGACGGTCAGTTTTTGTTTAAATTGATAGTTTAGTTGTCCTATAAACTTAAATTGGTCATGTTCTTGTTACGCAGCTAGTTAATGAAATCCAAGTAAAAAAAAATATTCTCACCGTTGTCTCTATACAAGCGGCCATCTTGCCAACTACATCTCGTTTTGGTATCTCGTGTGGTTCTGTGTGATTTGGAAAACTTCAAGTTACGCCCCTTCTTCCAGTTACGCCCTCCTCTTGCAGTCCGCAGACAGACACTCTTGGGTGTGTGACTGAGTGGAGGCGGGGCTAATTTGCGTATTCATAGATCCGCGTATAGTAAATGAGGCAAGGGTGTAGAGTTACATTCACAGACCCTGTTGTATTTTCTTGTAATTTATTAAAAGAAGGTACACCGCCATCTTGTGCCGACTAAACTGACTTGAACGCACCTGACGTCGTAATTACGACTTGTCAACTCGTAAGTACGAACGTCCCAGGAGGACTTGAACGCAGCATTAGCCTATGGGCGAGACTTCTGGTTCATTAGCCGCTGTAGGTAAATAACGAGAAGAATAACAACATGCAGTAAACAGTAAAACTGTTTGCACTACAAACCAGTGTGTTCATAATTAAGATAATACATTCAAATAATATGGTAAGACACACCAATTTTCAATATCAAGCAGCAAAATGAACTGTTTTGTACAGCTAAAAATAGCTGGACACGGATGAGACCGGAAGCTAGACCCATAGAATTTACATATGGCCCAATTTTACATAAGAAAAAGGTCTGATAGTACGCGCGTGACGTCACAATTTTCAAAAAATTCATTTTCGTAGTTTACACATAAAAAATAATGCTATCGTTTAAAAAAAAAAACGTGCATTTCGAAACCCCCATTCTCAAAAGTTGCCATTTTCAGACCCGCAAAGCACAGCTGACACGTAATTAAACAGCCAAAACGCATAAAGTTTTCTGTTAAAAATGGTGTTGTGCAAACGAACACAGAGATAGCACTTTGTCGTGTTGTGTTTTAAGCATCTTCCCTCTCGTTAGAGACAGAATGGACCCGTTTCACAAGACTGTGATGACGCGTTTCAACGGTCATCAGCATCGTAAATCCTCGAAACTTTTTTATAGGCTATTTTCATTTTATTTTTAAATGTATGCACATTTATAACACTATACTTTGTATTATATCACCTTTGCATAAAAATTACAAAAAAACTCGTTAACACTAATGCGAGGGTGTTTCTAATGCAGCGAGAGTAAATTTAACGGTAATTTAACGGTAAATTTAACATCGTTCTCTCTTCTGACCGCCGTCTCTCTAAATTTATTTCCTTTTTTAAAAAATCATGAAAACACTATCTGTTTTTTTTTTTTTTTTGCTATTTGAGCAAATGGGAATGCAAAAATTTAAAATATAGGCTATTCGTGGTACTCTCCCATTCACAGCTCTCGACGTTTACCCAACTATGACGACTTCCGCTGCTGAGAAACCCGGAAATGTGAAACAGGTCGATACTAAAAAGTATAATGAACCAATTAAATACATTTTGAAAAGAAATAAAAAAACTATAAATGTTACAAATGTAATCAGATTTCAAATGATTCAATAATTCAGGTTACCTCATTCAGCTGGTCTTGTGATCTCAATGTCTCAAACAGCTTTTATATAATAGGAATACAGCCTGTACACGATTTATACCTAATTTAAAAAAATACTGTCAATTTATTTATATCTAAACCTATTCTAAGAAACTTAAGTGCTGAAAATACCCACATCACCATTTAAGTTGCTTTACATTTTCGCTAACTTTAACCACACTGCTTTCTCTAAAATCAGCCACTGACATTTTTGGCTTTTGTGTTGATACAGATATGTTTGATTTGTCTCGACAACTATTTAAGAGTGTTTTCAAGTGAGTTAGAACACTGTATGCGTGTTTCCCCAACAACAGAAGATATAGCGCATGGACGCGGCTAAACATAAACTAAAATGGCGTTTGTAAACATGTGGAGCAGCGCAGGAGAGAGCAGTCCTCTGCGCATGCGCAGTGCGACACCGTGCGGTCCCCAGCGCTTTAGGCTGTGTGGTGCGTTTGTTGTGTCTGCTGGTAAGTAGGTCATTATTAATTATCATAGTAATACGTTGTTTTCAATGTTAAGTCACAGCTCAAACTATCGATATTATATAACGGAAGTGTTTGGCGTGTGTAAAAGTTGCGCTGGGCGTCATTAAAAGTAATGTTTTCCACATTTCCCTTTACTGGGCGCTAAATGTGTATAATACAGTGCATTGAGGGAGGTTCGTGTGCAACCCCACTGCTGCATTTCTCCTCTGCAGTCACGCGCTGTTGCATTAGCATCCGTTCAGTCATTCGTGTTTTAATTGCTCATGCAACAATCACACTGCAGCTTGTCTGGATGAAATGGCTTTGTGCAAAAACACAATCACATCGAGAAGCTTTCGACGAGGCCTTCTGTCTGTTTCTTATTTACGCTTCCTGTTTCTATGATTGCTGGTCGTTTCAGCTTTGAGATATTGCTCGTGTTTATTATTGAACCCTGCTGTGTTTATGCACTAATACACCTGCGTGGGTCTTCGTTTTAGGGAGCTGAATGTATGCATGCATGTGTTATTGGGTCGAAACAATAGAAACATTGTTGGCACTTCCTAGTGGTGCTATCAGTGATTAAGACTGATCATGCACTAGCTTCATGCCATGCTAGTGCTTTTACAATGCCACCTTAAGTGTGCTAGTTTCCCCCAGTAATACTGGAAAGGGAGAAAAAATATTCATATCAATTAATATGTTATTATTAATGAGCAGGTTATTTTTGTTAGACTGTTTAATTCATATAAATAATGTTTACTTAATATATTTAAAAAAAAACATTTATTTTTGTATTTTGACATTGCACCAACATGCTTTTCTACGGTGGCCGAGAAGTGCAAAGCAAATCACAATTCTGAAAACAAAATAACAAATTACAAACGCAAATGCAAGTCTAAAAAACAAAATAACAATTCAGAAAGCACAACAACAATTCAGAAAACATTATAACAAGTCAGAAAACACAATGACAAATTCGAAAACAAAATAACAAGTCAAAAACACAACGACAAATCCGAAAACAAATTAACAAGTCAGAAAACACAACAACAAATCAGACAAACCGTA